>NC_142797.1:56221388-56252203 GCF_049724085.1 Artemia sp. Qi Xiang Cuo | reverse complement strand
TGAAATATACTAATTGCATCCTTTTTTGAATCTGAGAAAGAAGAATTATGGCTCACTGAGTCGTTCAAAATTCAGTCTATAAAAGTCAACCTAATTTCTTATTTTTAGGCGTTTCTGCTCTTTTCTGGTTTTAATCTGCATTGAGCATGCCTTGTTTGATTCATTTAAAGTATTAACGGTATTTTTTATCTTTCCATATCCTTTTTCGATAGAAGGTATTTATCACACCCCCAGAAAAAACAGCCCACGGAAAATAACCCCCCCGGCCAATACCCCTGAGACAAGACATGGACAAATATCCCCGCCCCCCACCGAAAGATATGGTAAAAATGCTATTCAATTTACGCATGATAAAGCAATGTATCTTTTTCTTAAACTCACTCCCCTTACTTTTCACGCGAAGAAACAGTTTGTTTTCACCTTACAATGGAGGTGTTAGACTTGAGGCATTGTCAAACCCCCCCCCCACCTTTCACTAATGTCCTAAAAATATTGTTAGGCATTAATTTTGGAAATAACTCATTTACATGCTTCCATATCACATAGAATTACGCAAAGCCTGTAACCACACAAGGTTAATTAACAATAATCTCTCTTTTCACGCGAAACTGTTTTTTTTAATTCGATGGGAAAAACTGTTTTTCTCAGAGAAACCTTTTGGTTAAGCCGCTATCCAAATTCTTGTATATTTACCAAAGCCGGATGTACTTTAAAGGGGTGTCAGTAATTATCAGCTATTTAAATCGTTGCGAGAAATCTGTAAGTCAAGCCATAGCGGACAGTATATTAAGGGATTGACAGAAAGTTGACAGTTGCTTTTAGATAAGATACGGAATTTATCAAAAAACCAGAAATATGGTCGTAAACAGAGGGGGAAGGAAGGATGGGGTTTACGTAACGAAAAAGAGCGTATTTTACGATTTTTATCGAGTATAAACATCATATCGGGGCGTTTGTATAGGGGGGGGGTTTTACCCAAATAGAGTAGAGGGTAACTACGGAAAACAATTTTATTTGAAAATAAAAAATGAAAACAGAACTTACATTGCTAATTGTGGATGCCAAGTCTTCAAGTTCATCAATAATTTCATGTGTTCTATGCATTGTGTTCTGGAACTTTCTGATAATTTAATCACATTGCATGCCCGTTATATACTAAATCTCAATGGTGAATTGTTATGTAACGGGGAAATCATATGTAAGCAGGCCTCTGATTGGCTGAGAAAAGGGATGTATCCGAGTCTCTGATTGGCTGAGAAGGACGCATTTAGTTGCTGTTTCCTATTCCAGGACACCTTGACATTCATTCCTCGCATACACTTGTCCAAAACAACAATAATAAATAAATCCCTCAGGCCTAAAGATTTAGGAAAACATAATGTTTCTTAAGTCCCCCCTTCGTGAAACACTAATTTCCCCTAGTGATTATGTAAATCAATTCCTCAGGTTAGGCCAACCAAACAAAACTGAAACCATGTTTGTTTCTTAATTCCCCCCTCGTGAATCCATAATTTCCCCTAGCGATTATGTAAATCAAGTTTACAGGCTAGGTTCACCTAAAGATTAAAGAAACCATAATGTTTCTTAATTCCCCCTTCGTGAATCAATAATTTCCCCTAGCGATTATGTAAATCAAGTTCTCAGGTTAGGCTAGCCAAACAATCTCATAGCATTCGCGTCGAGCATGTCCATTCTCACTGACAACGAACAGACATAAAACAGGAACATAAATTGCTGTTGTCATCCTTAAATGTGACAAAGTTCTTTTTTTTTCATTCTCACTGACAAAAACCATAAAAACAGACATAAATGTGAGAAAGTTCCTGTTTTTCAAATTCTCACTGACAAAAACCATAAAACATCCATAATTTGATGTTGACAACCGAGAAAAACATCAAATAAATCGAACAACACATATAACCATCCAAGAAAACAACCATAAATGTGAGAAAATTCATGGTTTTTCAAGTGAGAAAATTCCTGTTTTTTCATTCTCAGTGAGAAAACCATAAACCACGTGGTACTCGTGGGGCTCAATAAGGCCATTCTACTTAAATCTACTATATATATATATATATATATATATATATATATATATATATATATATATATATATATATATATATATATATATTTTAATATTTACATATATCGTTCCTGAAAGTGTATCAATTTACTTTATCCCCCCTCCTAGTCTGAAAATATATAGCCCAATTTACATGTTCATTAAGAATAAGTAATTCTTGTTATATGTTTGCGTATTTGGAGGGGGGCTGGCGGATGATAGTGGTACAGTTAAGTGAAGCGCTGTTAGGAATAACAAACAAGTAGGTTAAAAAAAAATTATTTTGTGAGGATCTATTCTCCGTACAGACCCCAAGTCCCTTTTTCTGCTTAGTTTAAATGCAAATAATAGGTATATCTAATAACAGGTTATAATCAGCGTTCGGGTTAAGTTTCTTGGAATGGAATTGTTTTATTAACCACTTCCTATCATTAGACTCAATTAGCGAGCCAATGTCTCTTCACCAACGCACAATCTATAATGTTAATTAGAACCCCTCCCCCACCTTCTCCGAAAAATACCACCATCTCCTGAACGGAAATTCTAGCCCCTGCCTTGATCCTCCGAATATTTTATTGTTGTCCCCCCCCCCTCCATTTCTAAAATTGAAAAAAAACTAATATTGTTTGTATTCTCAGTAAGATTATCTTTTCCGGTTATTTTTATTGAAAATGATATATTGCAAAATACAGTCCCCAGCCACCGCATATTTTTTGTGAATTGACGCCACTGCTTCTTGACTTATTATACAACAATTGTGACAGGTTTTATTCCGAAAAGTAAGTAGCAAATTTCAATTAGTAAATTTGTTTTTCGAAAATATTTCTCACAAATTATTATATTTTCAATTTGTTAATCCTTAATGGATTAAATAATTCCAATTCTTTAGTTATAAGTATATTAAACGAAATTCCTGAATAAATATTAAAACTATTCTAAGGAGGAATATCCATTGAGAAGCTAAATCTTCGTCTTTTATGCCTTCCGATCCCTTTTGGCTCATAAAAAGGAAACAAGAAATTTCAATATCCAATCAAATGAGCCACTTCTCAAGTTTATACGACCTCTCCGTACATAAAAACCTTATATATATCCCGGGGCATAACTTAAAACACTTGGCCCCGGACTCTGGGGGTTTGAGCCAACCTCGAAGTTTTTATTATCTGATGTTTGAACTATTGTTAACAAAATGGCTATCTTAACATATTTATTGGGTGGGTTTTGGGAACTGAGGGTATGGAGGGGGGGTGGGGCTAGTTGCCCTTCGATCTTTTTTGGCTCTATAAAAGTGAACTAGAACTTTCAATTTTAAATCAAATGAGCGCTCTCTGAAGTTTATACGAGCATTCCTTCTAGAAGAACCTCCCATTTGCGCTGCAAATGCGAGAATATTAGGGGGTCGGATTTAATACTAGCGGGCTTGTCATTTCAGTCCTCTCCAAAGTTTATACGACCACCTCTTCCATTAAAACCTTATATGCCCCCACAGAATAAGTTAAGGCTCCTCCCCTGGGTTCTGGGGGGGTATGTTGATCCCGAAGCTTTTGTTATCTGATCGTTGGACTACTTCACACAAACTAACAATCTAAAAATTTTGATGGGATACATTTGGAAAAAACAGTGTGTGAGTGAGGGGGGGGGGGAGATGCCCTCTGATCCCTTTTGGCTCATAAAAAGGAAACAAGAACTTTCAATATCCAATCACGCCTGCTTCCTGGACCTGGGGGGTTGCGTCGACACAGGAATTTTTCTTATCTGACCTTTGAACTATTTTTAATGAAGTGGCTATTATAAACATTTTATCGGATGGGCTTTGGGAAAACAAGGGTGTGGGGGGGGGCTAGTTGCCCTCGGATATCTTGACTCTTAAAAACTGAACTAGAACTTTCAATTTCCAATCAAATGAGCCCTCTCTGATGTTTATACCAGCATCCCTTTCATAAGAACCATATACGTCCCCAAGACAACACTTACAACGCCTATCCCCCGGGCCTTGGAGGGAGTTTTGTTATCTGATTTTTGAAAAGATTCCAGAAAACTGGCTATCTCAAAATTTGTAGCGGATGGGTTTGGGAAAAAATGGCGAGGGAGGGGGGGCTACTTGCCCTTAACTCTCTTGAATCTTAAAAAGTGAACTAGAACTTTCAATTTCCAATAAGATGAATCAATTTTGCACGAGCACTCCTTTCATGAGAAACGTTCATGCCCTTAGGGCATAACTTGGAACGGCTTCCGCCGGACCCTGGAGGGTTGTATTGGCACTGTATTTTTTCTTATCCGACCTTTGAGCTCTTTTTAACAAAATGTCTATCTCAAAATTTGCATCAGATGGGTTTGGAAAAAGAAGGCATGGGAGGGGGGGGGGGGGTAGCTGCTCTCTGGTCTCTTTTGACTATTGAAAGTGAGCTCGAACTTTCAATTTCCAATAAAATGAGCTCTTTCTGAAGTTTATACGAGCTTCCCTTTCATAAGAACCATATATGCTCCAAGGGATAACTTCCAACGCCTGCTCCCGGGCCCTGGGGGGCTGTGACGACAACTGAGTATTTGTTATATGACTTTTGAGCAATTTTTAACTTAATGGTTATCCTAAAATTTTTATTGGATGCATTTAGGGAAAAAGGGCATGGGGGGCTAATTGCCCTCCAATCTCTTTTGACTCAAAATAACTGAGCTAGAACTTTCAATTTCCAATCAAATGAGCCCTCTCTGAAGTTTTTACGAGCATCCCTTCAATAAGAACCAAATATTCCCCCAGGGTATAACTTACGACGCCTGCCCTCGGGCCCTGGGGGGCTGTGGCGACCCGGGGTCTTTTAACTATTTTTAAAAGAGGCTATCTCAAAGGTCTTATCGGATGGGTTTGAGAGAAAAAGAGCGTTGAGGGGGGGGGGGGGCTAGGTGCCATCCAATCTCTTTTGATTCTTAAAAAGAGAACTACAACTTTCAATTTCCAATCAAATTAGCCCTCTTTGAATTTAATACGAGCAACCCTTCCATAAGACCTATATATGCCCCAGGGCATAACTTACAAAGCCTGCCCCCGGGCCCTGGGGGGTCATGTCGACACCGGAATTTTAGTTATATGATATTTGAACTATTCTTAACAAAATAGCTATCTCAAAATTTTTATCAGATGCATTTGGGAATAAAGGGTTGGAGGGGGGGGCTGGTTACCCTCCGATATCTTTTGACGCTTAAAAAGTGAACTAGACCTTTCAATTTCCAATCAAATGAACCCTCTCTGAAGTTAATACGAGCATTCCTTCCATAAGAACCATATATGCCTCCAGGGCATAACTTATAACCCTTACCCTGAAGACTGTGGGGGGAGTGTCCTGCTGAAACATATGACTTCCAGAACTTTCAACTACGTTGAACAAAATGGCTATATCAAAATTTTGATTGGATGTGTTTGGGGAAATCCAATCACTGGATTTCCAGTGATTGGATTCCCCAATCACCAGTTGTCCAGTTTCCTGTGTTAGTTGCCTTCCAATCACTTTCGACTATTAAAAAAGGAGCTAGTCATTTAAATTTCCAATCGAATGAAGCCCTTTAAAAAGTTTCTACGACAACGCTTTCTATAAAAATCTTTTATGCCCCTAGGGCATAACTAACAACCCTTGCCCTGAGGGCTGTGGTGGGGGAAGCTGTTATCCCTTAAGACCTAATTTCCTGAATTTTTAACTACGTTGAACAAAATGACTATCTCAAAATTTTGATTGCATGTGTTTGGGGAAAAGGTGGGCGTTAGAGGGGAGGGGGTATTTGCCCTCCAATCACTTTCGGTTATTAAAGAGGGCACTAGATTTTTGAATTTCCAATTGCAATATATATATATATATATATATATATATATATATATATATATATATATATATATATATATATATATACAAAATGACTATCTCAAAATTTTGATTGGATGTGTTTGGGGAAAAGGTGGGCGTGAGAGGGGAGGGGGTATTTGCCCTCCAATCACTTTCGGTTATTAAAAAGGGCACTAGCTTTTTGAATTTCCAATTGCAATATATATATATATATATATATATATATATATATATATATATATATATATATATATATATATATATATATATATATATATATATATATATATATATATATATATATATATATATATATATATATATATATATATATGTATATACCTGAAATAAAATCATTACCTTTGCTCCAAGCCAGTAAAATAACTCCTGCTTTACAGATAGACTTATGGGCAGCTGCATTCGATGAACAAGATAAATTTGGCTTGTTTACTTTATAATCCCATGGCCATCTAGTGCAGATGGCCCTAAAAAAACATAGATGTGTATATAGACAGGGTCCCAGGTAGAAATATGATGTTTGTACTAGGAGATTTTAACGCTCAGGTCGGTAGAAATAGGGATAGATGGTATCATAGCCTAGGTTACTTTGGCATAGGAAAAGAAAACAGTAATGGATAATACCCCCCCCCTCTCACGCCCATCTTTTCCGCAAACATATCCAATCAAAATTTTGAGTTAGCCATTTTGTTCAACGTAGTTAGAAATTCAGGAAATTAGGTCTTTGAGGATAACAGCCCCCCACCAGAGCCCCCAGGGCAAGGGTTGTTAGTTATGTCCTGGGGGCATATAAGGTTTTTATAGAAAGCGTTGTCGTAGAAACTTCAGAAAGGGCTTCATTCGATTGGAAATTTAAATGACTAGCTCCCTTTTTAATAGTCGAAAGTGATTGGAAGGCAACTAACACTGGAAACTGGACAACTGGTGATTGGGGAATCCAATCACTGGAAATCCAGTGATTGGAATTCCCCAAACACATCCAATCAAAATTTTTATATAGCCATTTTGTTCAACGTAGTTGAAAGTTCTGGAAATCATATCTTTGAGCCGGATACTCCCCCCACAGTCTTCAGGGCAAGGGTTATAAGTGATGCCCTGGAGGCATATATGGTTCTTATGGAAGGAATGCTCGGTTAAACTTCAGGGTTGGCTCATTTGATTAGAAATTGAGAGTTCTAGTTCACGTTTTAAGCCCCAAAAGATTTCGGCGGTTAACCCGCCCCCCCCCCCTCAAACCCTTTATTCCCAAATGCATCCGATAAAAATTTTAAGATAGCTATTTTGTTAAAAATAGTTCAAATATCATATAACAAAACTCCGGTGTCGACACCACCCCCCAGGGCCCGGGGGCAGGCGTTGTAAGTTATGCCCCTGGGGCATATATGGGTCTTATGGAAGGGATGCTCGTACTAACTTCAAAGAGGGCTAATTTGATTGGAAATTGAAAGTTGTAGTTCTCATTTTAAGAGTCAAAAGAGATTGGATGGCACCTAGCCCCCCCCCCACGCTCTTTTTCCCTCAAACCCATCCAATAAGACCTTTGAGATAGCCTTTTTTTAAAAATAGTTCAAAGACCATATAACGAAAACTCCGGGTCGCCAGAGCCCCCCAGGGCCCGAGAGCAGGCGTCGTATGTTATACCCTGGGGGAATATGGTTCTTATTGAAGGGATGATCGTAAAACTTCAGAGAGGGCTCATTTGATTTGAAATTGAAAGTTCTAGTTCAGTTATTTTGAGTCAAAAGAGATTGGAGGGCTATTAGCCCCCACGCCCTTTTTCCCAAATGCATCCAATAAAAATTTTGGGATAGCCATTAAGTTAAAAATTGCTCAAAAGTCAGATAACAAATACTCAGGTGTCGTCACAGCCCCCCAGGGCCCGGGAACAGGCGTTGGAAGTTATTCCTTGGGGCATATATGGTTCTTATGAAAGGGATGCTTTTATGAATATAGAAGTTCGTTACGTAAGTTAATTCGTAGGTTACGTATATTTATTACTAATAAAAACGTTCGTAAATAAAATTAAACAAGTTTCGAGAATAAAATTTTTGAGATAGCTATTTTGTTAAGAATAGTTCAAATATCATATAACAAAAATTTCGGTGTCGAGACGACCCCCCAGGGCCCGGGGGCAGGCTTTGTAAGTTATGCCCCTGGGGCATATATGGGTCTTATGGAAGGGATACTCGTACTAACTTCAAAGAGGGCTAATAATTTTGAGATAGCTATTTTGTTAAGAATAGTTCAAATATCATATAACAAAAATTCCGGTGTCGAGACGACCCCCCAGGGCCCGGGGGCAGGCTTTGTAAGTTATGCCCCTGGGGCATATATGGGTCTTATGGAAGGGATGCTCGTACTAACTTCAAAGAGGGCTAATTTGATTGGGAATTGAAAGTTGTAGTTCTCTTTTTAAGAGTCAAAAGAGATTGGATGGCACCTAGCCCCCCCCCCTCCATGCTCTTTTTCCCTCAAACCCATCCGATAAGACCTTTGAGATAGCTTTTTTTAAAAAATAGTTCAAAGACCATATAACGAAAACTCAGGGTCGCCACAGCCCCCCAGGGCCCGAGAGCAGGCGTCGTAAGTTATACCCTGGGGGAATATATGGTTCTTATTGAAGGGATGATCGTAAAACTTCAGAGAGGGTTCATTTGATTGGAAATTGAAAGTTCTAGTTCAGTTATTTTGAGTCAAAAGAGATTGGAGGGCTATTAGCCCCCACGCCCTTTTTTCCCAAATGCATCCAATAAAAATTTTGGGATAGCCATTAAGTTAAAAATTGCTCAAAAGTCAGATAACAAATACTCAGGTGTCGTCACAGCCCCCCAGGGCCCGGGAGCAGGCGTTGGAAGTTATTCCTTGGGGCACATATGGTTCTTATGAAAGGGATGCTTCTATGAATATAGAAGTTCGTTACGTAAGTTAATTCGTAGGTTTCGTATATTTATTACTAAAAAAAACCTTCGTAAATAAAATTAAAAAAGTTTCGAGAAAGGCATTTAACCAAATAAAAGTAAAATTGATATGCAAATTTTGTTTGAATTATTAATATACGGTGAGCCAAAAGCAAAACCTGCATTAATTCAAAAACATTCAAAAATTAAATAAAAAAACAATTTTTTTTTAACTGAAATAAGGAACGACGTTAAAACTTAAAACGAACAGAAATTATTCCGTATATGAAAGGGGCAGTCCCCTCCTCAACGCCTCGCTCTTTACGCTAAAGTTTGACTTTCTCACAAATCTATTTTTTTTAAAAAATAAAAAACTTAGCGTAAAGAGGGAGGCGTTGAGGAGGGGACAGCCCCTTTCATATACAGAATAATTTCTGTTCGTTTTAAGTTTTAACGTCGTTCCTTACTTGCAGTTAAAACAACTTATTTTTTTTATTTAATTTACATCAAGACGCGGCAAAGACTCGATTATTCTGGCCAAATAACCATTTAAATGGTTAGCAACTGTTTCATCATTAGAATCTGAACAAAAATTAACAGCACTAGGGAATTTTCCACAAATTCGCTTTATTTCCTTATACCACGTGCTAGGCTTTGATTTAAAAAGATTATAAGTTTTTTTGTGGTAATACTCAACCGCAGCTTTTCTTGTCATTTTACGTACTTTGTTACGGAGCATATTAGCATTTCCTATTTTCCCTTCTTTTCTTAGTTGAATTTTATACTGAATCAAATCTTTAATTTCTTGAGTTCTGTAAATACGATCTGTGTTTCACCGCTTGAACGTTTTCCTCAGGAAAGCATTCTTTATATTTGTCTCTTAATTTATCTTGCAAAAATTTAGCTTTTTCATTGAAAGACTCTATACTATGGTTAATATACAAATTTGTATTTGAACCATAGGTTCAGAGGGCTCTATATGATGGTTGAGATACAAATTTGAACATCTATAAGACCGTATTAGTCATGATAGCTAAAAAAAGAAGAAAAGTTATATTTGAAAAAAAAGAGACAATGTTGAGTAAGAAACAGACACTTTCCTTAGTAAAATAAAACAATAGCCCAAAACTCCTAAAAATGGTGTCCCTTGGCTTGAACAACGAGGCTTGAAAAACAAGAAAAATAGCTGCAACCACGAAATTCTGCATCGATAGTATTTTTTTTCCGTTTTTCCTCCCCTACAGCTAGCTGGGCACTGGGACATCATAGAGAACTGTTTATTTGCTAATTTAAAAGTAAATTACTATTTCTAGTGTATTTTGTAATTAACGAAAAATGATATTAAAAAACAAGTTTTTATTAAAAACAACATTTTTGTAGATGATATATCAAAATGAAGCATGACATCATAACTGCTGGCTACAGCCATAAATGACGTAAAAAGTAAAACCCATACTATGATGTTAGTAATAATGACGTTAGCGCTGTCAGTTTTTTTTTCGTTTGAAAAGTATGACTAGGGATATTTTTTTAAATGTAGTTTTCGATTGGAATATTTTTGTTGTGTTGTTTCGTGATTTTTGCATGTCTTTTTGCATGTCTGTCTCACTATACCAATTTTTCTAAGCGTGTGTGCTGCTATCTATAACTAGTGATAAAACGATGATAAGTGATGTAATAGTGAAAAGGTGTCGTCATCTATACTTTTTTAAATTTATAACTCACTCAGAGTTTTTTCTTTTATGTGGCTGACGCCGTAGTACTCTATGGTTGATAATTGACACTATACTGACAAGATAAATCATAAAACTACATTTAAAAAAATATCCCTAGTCATACATTTCAAACGAAAAAATTCCAAAGTGCACTTTGAAACATCACCTGGGGGCATAGAAGGATTTTATAGAAAGCGTTGTCGTAGAAACTTCAATAAGGGCTTATTTGATTGGAAATTGAAATGGCTAGTGCCTTTTTTAATAGTCGAAAGTGATTGGAAGGCAACTAACAACCCTTCCACGCACACCATTTCCCCAAAAACATCCAATCAAAATTTTTAGATCGCCATTTTAGATCGCAAGTTATGCCCTGGGCGCATATTAGGTTTTCGTTGAAAACTTTGTCATAGAAACTTGAAAAAGGGCTCATTCGATTGAAAATTCAAAGGCCTAGTGCCATTTTTAATAGTCGAAAGTGATTGGAGGGCAACTAGCCCCCCTCTAACGGCCACCATTTATCCAAACACATCCAATCAAAATTTTGAGATAGCCATTTTGTTCAACGTAGTTGTAAGTTCTGGGAATTAAGTCTTTGAGGATGACAACCTCTCCCCCTTAGAGCACTCAAGGCAAGGGTTACAAGTTATTCCCTGGGGGCATATAAGGTTTTTATTGAAACTTTGTCGTAAAAACTTGAAAAAGGATGCATTCTATGTGAAATTCAAAGGGATAGTGCCCTTTTTAATAGTCAAAAGTGATTGGAGGACAACTGACCCTCCCCCCCCCCCCTCACGCCAACCTTTTCCCCAAACTCAATCAATAAAAATTTTTAGATAGCCATTTTGTTCAACGTAGTTGAAAGTTTTAAAAACTAGGTCTTTAAGGATGACAACGCCCCCACAGCCCTCTGGGCAAGGGTTGCAAGTTATGCCCTCGGAGCATATAAGGTTTTTATAGAAAGTGTTGTCGTAGAAACTTCAAAAAGGGCTTATTCGATTGGAAATTGAAATGGCTATTGCCCTTTTGAATAGTCGAAAGTAATTGGAAGGCAACTAACCCCCCTCTCAAGCCCACCAGTTCCCCAAACACATACAATCAACGTTTTGAGATAGCAATTTTTTTCTACGTAGTTTAAAGTTCTGGAAATTATACCTTTGAGCAGGACACTCCCCCCACAATCTTAAGGGCAAGGGTTATAAGTTATGCCCTGGGCGCATATTAGGCTTTCGTTGAAAACTTTGTCATAGAAACTTGAAAAAGGGCTCATTCGATTGAAAATTCAAAGGCCTAGTGCCATTTTTAATAGTCGAAAGTGATTGGAGGGCAACTAGCCCCCCTCTCACGCCCACTATTTATCCAAACACATCCAATCAAAATTTTGAGATAGCCATTTTGTTCAACGTAGTTGTAAGTTCTGGGAATTAAGTGGATGATAACCCGCCCCCCCACAGCCCTCAGGGCAAGGGTTGTAAGTTATGCCCTGGGGGCCTATGAGGTCTTTAATAGAAAGAGTTGACGTAGAAACTTCGAACAGGGCTCATTCGAATTGAAATTGAAACGGGTAAAGCCCTTTTTAGTAGTCTAAAATGATTGTAGAGCTAC
Organism: Artemia sp. Qi Xiang Cuo; assembly: GCF_049724085.1. NCBI lineage: Eukaryota > Metazoa > Arthropoda > Branchiopoda > Anostraca > Artemiidae > Artemia > Artemia sp. Qi Xiang Cuo. Next base: position 56,240,073 of record NC_142797.1, on the reverse strand, counting down.
TAAACCCCCTCTCACGCACCATTTTCCCAAACACATCCAATCAAAATTTGAGATATTCATTTTTTTTCAACGTAGTTGAAAGTTCTGGAAATTAGGTCTTTAAGGATGACACCCCCCCACACACAACCCTCAGGGAAAGGTTGTAAGTTATGCCCTGGGGGCATAAAAGGTGTTTATAGAAAACGTTATCATAGAAACTCAAAAAGGGCTCATTCGATTGGAAATTGAAAGGGCTAGCGCCCTTTTTAATAGTGGAAAGTAATTGCAAGGCTTGACAGTCCACTATTTCTGCTAGCAATCGACAATTTTATAAATCTTACTTTAGTATTGCTGTTGCAAGGCTATTTCAAAAATAAATTACGATTGAAAAAGATAACACTAACACAACCCTAAAAAAAAACGACACTAGAGCAAGTTGTTTTTTTATTTTTTCTCTGTCAGGCATTCCTTGACATTCTTGAGCGGTCTTCTTAAATCGATTTTAACTGTATAACAAAAGAAAACAAAGTTAAAATCCCAATAAAAACACATAATGTTTACTACTCTGGAAACTTTGTTTACAAAAATCGTATTTACATAAAATAGAGGATAGCTGCGACTGAGAAAAGCGGTCTTATCTATTGACCAATAGTTTGGCTCATATGTAATGGTGTGATGACGAAATCAAAGACAGCGTCGGCCATGTACGCTCCTCGCAAGTTGGCATTCTTCAAATCACTCCCAGAAAAGTCACAGCGCTGAAATTAAAAAGACAAAGATGGTTTACAGATCCAATTATTAACGAAAAAGACTTAGAGTGCCAACGATCAAAAACTTAGTTTATTTCTCATAGCCTATATACTAGTGACATTTTGTATTGTTTAAAAGCTACATATTGGAATCATAAGCTTAGATCCCGAAATCAATTCTAAGGAGTTTGCTTTTGCCAAACACTGTAAGCCTCTGACACTGAAAGTGGAATTGTCTGGCATTCAATAATTTATTAATCATAAACCGAAGAATTACCAAATGCTGGGTGACACCCAAAGCTCTGTAGGCCTATTTTCGTTTTGTGTTTTACGGACAAAATAGAAAGTTAATAATCCAACAAAACCGCGGGGCAACTTCTTTCATGACGCTAGATCAGAAAATTAGTTTTGAATCGGCTGATTTGTCTGATGTTATTTTCCGGCAAAACACCTAATAAAAACTGAGCTTAAGAATGCAGTGTTTAAGAAGCTTAAGAAGTGAGCTTAAGTGAGCTTAAGAAGAGTGTTTGGCAATAATAATCCAACAATACCGCGTGAAAACTGCTTTTATGACACTAGATCAGAAAATTAGTTTTTGAATCGGCTGATTTGTCTGACGTTATTTCCGGTAAAACACCTAATGGGAATTGAGATTAAGAATGAAAATGCGACGAAAACTATTCTGGTTCACACTGTTTAGAGAAAACTACACAACTAATCGTTTCAAAACGCAGTAAAAGGTTTTTCTCAAAAATCGAAATAGAACAAAGCTGACACGACACATGCTAATAGCTCCAACGATATTTTGACAAACACAATCTAATAAAATGAAGAGCTTTAAACAAATAAAGCACAATAGACAGTTGGTATATTAACAGATCCTAAAATTGGTCAACTAAAATAAGCATCAGGGAATCCAGCATAGCAAATCGATTCGAAACTCAACCAAAACGTATTCACTGAGTGTTTTATGACAGAGAAGGTATCTAAACAGCAACATTCAATGTATTTTCGTTTTTGATACATGTGCATAATGGTAATTTGGCAGTATCTAAGTAATTATTTCATTAAAATGTGGTTCTAATTAAGGAGGGGCCTAGTACCAAAATGCTTATCCTGGGTACTACAACTACTAGTACCAGCCGTAACTAGGAATTTTAATACTTATCCAATGACAAGCTTACCCAGACTTATCCCCTACCTACACGTATCCAATAACAGGTCCAATTTATTTCGTGTAGAGTAAATTCTCCATGGCGTGTCAACAGTTTGCAGTCTGTAGACTGCAAACTCAAATTATCAGTATCAAACTGCAGGCAATTTTAATACTTTTCTGCAGCAGAAGTCAACTTGAAAGGACAAGACTGGGCATTTATTAAATTAATTAAAAAAAAACTTTCCGAAAAATAAGTTTTTCAAAGAAAAGTAAAGGCCATTTTAAACTTAAGATCAACAGATACAAATACCTTTTAAAATTCAAACCCAAACCGACCAGAAATAACTATTAAAGAATAAATGGAATCCAAAACGAACAGAGATTAAATAAACAATCATAGCAAAAACATACAAGTAATAATATAAATGAATAAATAGATCTTAAAGCGAGTAATGCTTAGATTGAATATTAAAATCAAGCTAAAAACTAAAAAAAATATTTTGCTATTGAAGTATAAATAAACCTTAAAACGAACAGAAATTAAATAAACAATCAATGCAAACAAACATACAATAGATATTAATGTAAATTAATAAATAAATCTTAAAACGAGTGAAACTTAAATTGAATATACAAATCAAGCTTGAAACGAACAAAAATCACTACAAAGAAGAGTTTGGATATGGCCTCCTTCTCTCACTGTAAAAGTCTAAAACCTACTGTGTCATTGGCGATTTACTGGAAACCAATTCTATTACATGTATTTTCTTTTGTTCTTAATATTGAAAATAAACATTAAAATTATAGTAAAATTTTGAACTGACGAACTTTCAGCAATTAATATCATTATGCATCAAATATTCATTTTAATTTATTAGCTCTTTTTAAAGTTGTTAAAGACGAATATAGTTTCACTACAAACAAGTGTTTGGATACTGCCTCCTTTCCTAACTGTAAATAAGAACCATAAGCCTACTGCGTCATTGGCGCTTTGATGAAAACCAATTTTATGACAAATATTTTCTTTTGTACTTAATATTGAAAATAAACATTAAAATTATAGTAACATTTTGAACTGATGAGCTTTCAGCAATTAATATCATTATGCATCAAATATTAATTTTAATTTATTAGCTTTTTTTGAAGTTTTTAAAGACGAATATAGTTTCACTACAAACAAGTGTTTGGATACTGCCTCCTTTCCTAACTGTAAATAAAAACCAAAAGCCTACTGCGTCATTGGCGCTTAACTGAAAACGAATTATATTACAAATATTTTCTTTTCCAGTTCTTACAGCATTGAAAACAAAAATACAATTACAGTGAAATAAATTATTGAACTGATTGATCTTTCAACAATTAATGCAATTATATATAAAATATTCAGTTTGATGTTGTTTATACTTTCCAAGACTGTTAAAGACCCATATAGTTTTCAGTAAAGCGCCAATAAAGCAGTAGGTTTTAGACTTTTACAGTGAGAGAACGAGGTCATACCCAAACTCTTGTTTGTAGTGATTTTTGTTCGTTTCAAGCTTCATTTGCATATTCAATTTAAGTTTCACTAGTTTTAAGATTTATTTATTAATTTACATTTATATCTATTGTATTTTTGTTTTCATTGATTTTTTATTTAATTTCTGTTCGTTTTAAGTTTCATTTATACTTCAATAGGAAAATATTTTTTTTAGTTTTGAGCTTGATTTTAATATTCAATCTAAGCATTACTCGCTTTAAGATCTATATATTCATTTATATTATTACTTGTTGTATGTTTTTGCTATGATTGTTTATTCAATTTCTGTTCGTTTTGTGTTTAATTTATATTTTAATAGTAATTTCTGGTCGTTTTGAGTTTGAATTTTAACAGGTATTTGTATCTGTTCGGCTAGAGTTTAAAACGACCTTTGCGGTTCTTTGAAAAACTTATTTTTCGTAAAGTTTTTTTTTAATTAATTTTTGTTCGTTTTTTATTGAATAAAATATCCAGTGTTCAAAAATACCTCATTTAAAAATTAAAATTAAAAAAAAAATCAAATATTCATCAAAGTAACAAAACTGATGTCAAAGTAACAATATCAAAGTGAAAAAATGGGTTTGTGTCAACCTCGATATATATATATATATATATATATATATATATATATATATATATATATATATATATATATATATATATATATATATATATATATATATATATATATATATATATATATATATATATATATATATATATATATATATATATATATGGAGTTTATATTATCTGATGTTTGAACTATTTTTAACAAAATGACTATCTCAAAATTTTTATTGGATGGGTTGGGGGAAAAGGGAGTGTGGGGACTAATTAAGCATCGGTCTCTTTTGACTCTTTAAAAACGAACTAGAACTTTCTATTTTCAATTAAATGAGCCCTCTCTGAAGTTTATACGAGTATCCCTTCTATAAGAACCATATATATCCCCAGAGTATAACTTACAACGCCTGTGTCTGGGCCCCTGGGGGGTTGTGTCCACCCTGGAGTTTTAATATCTGATGGTTGAACTATTTTTAACAAAATGGTCACCTCAAATTTTTATTAGATGGGTTTATCCATCCGTCTGAAACGAAATAAGGTTTGGCGTGAATGTTTTTCATTGACTACTTTTTTAATATTTTCTGAACAGATTGTCATATGTCAATCCTCTACATTTGTATTGATTCATTAATTTTAAATAAATTATTTTTTTGAAATGATTAATTAGTTATGAAGGGAATCATTATTAAGTATACTATGTTTGAACGATTTATGTTGACCGTGAAGTTTTGTTATCTGCACGTAGATTTTTTTTTAACAAAATGACTACTTCAAAATTCTCATCTGATATATTTGGGGGGAGAAGGGCGTGAGAGAGTGACCAGCTACCTTGCGATCCCTTTTGACTTTTAAAAACTAAATAAGAGCTTCTGATTTCCAATCAACTGAGCCGTCTTTTAAGCTTATGCGAGAATTTCATTCAAAACATTTGTACATGCCCCCCGGGTATAGCTTATGATTAATTAATATAAATAATTATTATAACTAATGATTAATTAGTTATAAAACGAATTACATTACAAATATTATGTTTGTACAACATGTGTCGACCCCGGAATTTTCGTTATCTGACCTTTGAACTTTTTTTTTTAACAAAATTGCTAGCTCAAAATTTTTATCTGATGTATTTTGTGGAAAAAGGACGTGGGGGGGGGGTTAGTTGCCCTTTGATCACTTTTGACTCTTAAAAGCTGGACTAGAACTTCCAATTTCCAATCAAATGAGCCCTTTCTAAAGTTTAGACGAGAATCCCTTCCTGCTCCCGGCTCCTGGAATGTTTTGTCGACACCATAGTTTTGTTATTAAACCTTTCACCTATTTCTAACAAAATGGTATTTTTAACCCTTGCATATAAAGCACCTCTGGGGGAAAAATAAAAAAAATATTGAAGCTATGTAAGATTTATTCATTCATTTATGTTTGCACCGGTTATCTTTATGTTTGTAAGATAGTTAATTTTAATTTCTGTTCGTTCGTGGTTTCGTTTATTCTATAACAGTATTTTCTGGTCTTTTTTAGTTTTAACTATAATAGGGATTAATTTCTGTTGGTCCTGAGTTAAATATGGCTCTTTACTTTTCTTAAAAAACTTATTTTTATGCAAGGTTTTTTTTTAATGAATAATAATCAAACATTGAAGCCCTATGGCTTTTGCACTATAGACAAATTAATTACATGCCTCTGATAAACCAACCATGATTTTTTTACGCAACAATGAATGGATCGAAAAAATAGCTTCAAAAGACAGTAGTTGGGGTATTTCATTTGTTGATGCAGAAAGAACAGGATCGTTTTGATTAGACCATTTTTCAGATTTTTTGTGCCACAATATTTGATCTTTTATCGCAAAGTATGTATTTTAACCTTTTTTCAAGTATGGCTGGAATTTTAAGTATTTTAGCCTTTTCAGTTTAAGAGATTTCTGGGAGTAATTGGATAGAAAATTCTTTATCTACTTCTTATTAGTGTATTTTGATGTGTCTTAACGTCCATTCGAAATTTATTTAAACTTTTAACATTCTTCCTATACAAAACTTTACCTTATTAAACTCTTTGGGATGGGGGAAGCCTAGTTGGCATAAAGAATAAAACTGTAGTATAGACAGTAGGAGAGGGGGAAGGGTGAGGTCTTTGAATTATCTAAAAAAAAAACTATCTCAAAGTTCTTATCGGATGGGTTTGAGGAAAAAAGGACGTGGAGGGGGGGGGCTAGGTGCCCTCCAATCTCTTTTGACTCTTAAAAGTGAACTAGAACTTTCAATTTCCAATCAAATGATCCCTCTTTGAAGTTAATACGAGCATCCCTTCCATAAGACCCATATATGCCCCCAGGGCATAACTTACAACGCCTGCCCCCGGGCCCTGGTGGGTTGTGTCAACACCGGAATTTTTGTTATATGATCTTTGAACTATTTTCAACAAAATAGCTATCTTAAAATTTGTATTGGATGCATTTGGGAAAAAAGGGTTTGGGGGGGGGGGGAGAGCTGGTTACCCTCCAATATCTTTACATTTAAAAAGTGAACTAGAACTTTCAATTTCCAATCAAATGAGCCCTCTCTGAAGTTTATACGAGCATTCCTTCCATAAGAACCATATATGCCCCAGGGCATAACTTGTAACCCTTGCCCCTGAAGACTGTGGGGGAGTACCCTGCTCAAACATATAATTTCCAGAACTTTCAACTACGTTGAACAAAGTGGCTATGTCAAAATTTTGATTGGATGTGTTTAGGGAAATGGTGGGCGTGGAAGGGGTGTCAGTTGCCTTAGAATCACTTTCGACTATTAAAAAGGGAACTAGTCATTTAAATTTCCAATCGAATGAGCCCTTTCTGCAGTTTCCATGACAATGTTGTCTGTACAAAACCTTATATGCCCCCAGGGCATAACTAACAACCCTTGCCCTGAGGGCTGTAGGGGAGTTGTCATCCTCAAAGACCTAATTTCCAGAACTTAAAACTACGTTTAATAAAATGGCTATCTCAAAATTTTGATTGGATGTGTTTCGGGAAAAGGTAGGCTTTAGAGGGGGGTTAGTAGCCCTCCAATCAGTGTCAACTATTAAAAAGGGCACTAGCCCTTTGAATATCCAATCGAATGAGCCTTTTTTGAAGTTTCTACGAAAACGGCTTCTGTAAAAACCTTATATGTCCCTAGGATATAACTTAAAACCCTTGCCTTGAGGGTTGTGAGGGAGTGTCTTCCTCGAAAACATATTTTCTATCAGGAAATCAACTACGCTGAACAAAATGGCTTTCTCAAAATTTTGATTGGATGTGTTTGGGGGAACACTACTGAAATATTCCAACTCTTGCATTTCAACGAAAGAAATTCAAAATGAACTTTGAAAAATCAAGAAAATGTAACTGTGACAAGGTAAACCACGACCAAACACTACTTATATATTAAAACTCTATCAAGTCATCTAAATAAATAAATATTTAAAATTTAAATATAAATAATTTTTAACTCTGACAATGTAAAACACAAAAAAAAACTAATTAAATACTACGGCTCTTGCATTTTACTTAAATAAATTAAAAATTATATTTGAAATAACAAGAAAGTGTAACTGTGACAAGGTAAACCACAACCAAACACTACTGAAATATACCAAATCTTGCATTTCAACGAAAGAACTTACAAAAGAACTTTGAAGAATCAAGAAAATGTAACTGTGACAAGGTAAACCACAACCAAACACTACTGAAATATTCCAACTATTTCATTTCTACGAAAGAAATTCAAAATGAACTTTGAAAAATCAAGAAAATGTAACTGTGACAAGGTAAACCACAACCAAACACTACTGAAATATTCCAACTCTTGCATTTCAACGAAAGAAATTCAAAATGAACTTTGAAAAACCAAGAAAATGTAATTGTGACAAGGTAAATCACAACCAAACACTACTGAAATATTCCAACTCTTGCATTTCAACGAAAGAAATTCAAAATGAACTATTAAAAATCAATAAAATGTAACTGTTACAATGTAAAACAAAAACAAAAAGTACTTAAATATTCAAAATCATTAATTTCAACTAATGAAATTAGAAATTAAAATTTAAAAATAAAGAAAATGTAACTGTGACAAGGTAAACCACAATCAAACACAACTGAAAAATTCTAACTCTTGAATTTCAACGAAATAAATTCAAAATGAACTATGAAAGATCAAGAGAATGGAACAGTGAAATCAAAAAACCTACCAACAAGCTAAACAAATATAAAAAAAATTTAATAACAACGAAAGTAAAAAAAAATGAAACTTGAAATTAATATGATTTGGTACATAGACAATGAGAACAAAAACAATCATATAAAGATTAAAACAAAAACAATATATAAAACTGAATACTAAAGAAAAGTAAAAATTAAAGTAAATAGTAAGTATATGACACAAGTTAAAAAACAAACAAACCCCACTGAAATATTCCAACTCGTACATTTCAACGAACGAAATTCTAAATGAACTTTGAAAAATCAAGAAAAGGAAAATTAGACTAGATAAACCCCAACCGCACACGACAGACCTTTTACAACTCTTGCATTTCAACGAAAGAAATTCAAAATGAACTTTGAAAAATCAATCAAATATAAATGTGACAAGGTAAACCACAACCAAACACAAATGAAATATTCCAAATCTTGAATTTCAAAGAAAGAAATAAAAAATTAACTTTGAAAAATAAATAAAGTGTAACTGTGACAAGGTAAACCACAACCAAACACTACTGAAATATTCCAACTCTTGCATTTCATCGAAAGAAATTAAAAATGAACTTTGAAAAATCAAGAAAATATAACTCTGACAAGGTAAACCACAACCAAACACTAGTGAAATATTCCAACTCTTTCATTTCAACAAAAGAAATTCAAAATGAACTTTGAAAAATCAAGAAAATGTAACTGTGACAAGGTAAACCACAACCAAACACTACTGAAATATTCCAACTCTTGCATTTCAGCGACAGAAATTCAAAATGAACTTTGACAAATCAAGAAAATGTAACTGTGACAAGGTAAACCACAACCAAACACTACTGAAATATTCCAACTCTTGCATTTCAGCGAAAGAAATTAAAAATTAAATTTGAAAAAAAAATAAACTTCAACTGTTAAAATGTAAAACACAAAAAAAATATCATTAAATAGTAAATAAATTTATTGAAAGAGACATAACTTCAAATTTAAAATTTTTAAAACATGAAAATCACAATGTGACATTGTCCACAAGAAACAAACAATAATGAACTATAAAAACTCTTGCAATTCGTCGTAAGAAATTCAAAATGAACTTTGAAAAATCAATAAAATTTAACTGTGACAAGGTAAAACTGAGTCTCTAAATCCCCGTAAAGCTATTTTAAAAGATAAAAGAACTACTTATTTAAAATAAAAATTTTGTTTTTAATGACTATCATGTAAAGAAAAATCACACGGAAATCGACATCTGAGTCTCGCAAACATCGTAAAGTTCTATTATCAGATACAAAACTACTTATTAAAAATGCAACTTTCTTATATAATTAGCCTCCAGTAACGAAAAATCACACAGACTTATGCACCTTCCTATCTCAATCTCCGGAAAGATCTTTTAAAAGATACAACAAATGCCCACCAAGTAAAGAAAAACCACATGGAATCAGGCAACTGAGTCTCTCAAACCCCTTAAAGCTCTTTTAAAAGATACAAAAACTACTGATTTAACACAAAAATTTCGTTTTTAATTACCACCAAGTAAAGGAAAACCACACGGAATTAGGCAACTGAGTCTCTCAAACACTGTAAAGCTCTTTTAAAAGATACAACAAATGACCACCAATTAAAGAAAAACCACTCGGAATCAGGCAACTGAGTCTCTCAAACCCCTTAAAGCTCTATTAAAGCATACAAAAACTAATTATTTAACACAAAAATTTTTTTTTTAATGACCACAAAGTAAAGTAGAACCACACGTAATTAGGCAACTCAGTCTCTCAAGCTCTTTAAAGATCTTTTAAATGATACAAAACATGACCACCAAGTAAAGAAAAACCACACGGAATCAGGCAACTGAGTCTCTCAAACCCCGTAAAGCTCTTTTAAAAGATACAAAAACTACTGATTTAACACAAAAATTTCGTTTTTAATGACCAACAATTAAAGAAAAACCAAATGGAATCCGGCAACTGAGTCTCTCAATCCCCGTAAAGCTCTTTTAAAAGATACAAAAACTACTTATTTAACACAGAAATTTCGTTTTTAATGACCACCAAGTAAAGAAAACAACACGGAATTAGGCAACTGAGTCTCTCAAACCCCGTAAAGCTCTTTTAAAATAAAAAAAAAATAATATTTTCCCAATAAATTTTCGTTTTTAATGTGCACTATGTAAATGAAAACCAAATAGAATCATGAAAATGAGTCTCTCAATCCCCGTAAAGCTCTTTTAAAAGATACAAAAACTACTGATTTAACACAAAAATTTCGTTTTTAATGACCACCAAGTAAAGAAAAACAACTCGGAATTCGGCAACTGAGTCTCTCACACCACTTAAAGCTACTTTAAAATATATAAAAACTACTGATTTAAAACAAAAATTTTGTTTTTAATGAGTATTAAGTGAGGGAAAACTACATAGGATTAGGCAAATGAGTCTCTCCATCACTGTAAGGATCATTTAAAAGAAACAAAAAATAATTAGTAAAAACAAAAATATCTATTGAAAAGACCATCAAGTAAAGTAAAACCACACGGAATTAGGCAACTGAGTCTCTAAAACCCTGTAATGCTCTTTTAAAAGATAGAACAAATGACCTCCAAGTAAAGAAAAACCACACGGAATCAGGCAACTGAGTCTCTCAAACCCATTAAAGCTCTTTTAAAAGATAAAAAAACTACTGATTTAACAAAAAAATTTAGTTTTTAATGACCACCAAGTAAAGAAAAACCACATGGAATCCGGCAACTGAGTCTCTCAATCCCCGTAAAGCTCTTTTAAAAGATACAAAAACTACTTATTTAACACAAAAATTTCGTTTTTAATGACCACCAAGTAAAGAAAAACCACACGGAGTCCGGCAACTGAGTCTCTCAAACCCTTTAAAGCTCTTGACTTTTCATTCCCAATTAAATTAGAAAATAAGTCCTATCATCTTGGAAGTTATTAATGTAGTTGTTAAGCAGAAAAATACTTCATCAAACTTTTATATCTTCGCTCAAGGTTGAATGGAGTTATGGCTAGGGGGATGAGTCCTAAAACCATCTGAATTCATGGTGAGGAGAAGTCATAAAACCCCCTGGAAGTCATTGAGGGGAGGAGTCATTAAACTCTCGGTAACTAATAAATTCATTAAACTTCCCAAAAAAATCACACGGAATATCCTTGCTTTTTGAACGAACACCATGTAAAGAAAAAATTAAACGGCTTAAAGCAACAGAGCCCCCTCAAACCCCATGAAGTCATTTTAAAAGGTATAACAATTATTTATTTAACAGAAATCCTCGCCTTCAATTGAACGGAAAAAATATAGGAATTATTTATTTAACAGAAATTCTCGCTTTTTTGAACGAACACCATGTAAAGAAAAAATCACACTGGCTTAAAGCACCAGAGTCCTTCAAACGTAACTTTGAAAATCAAGAGAATTTAAAAGTTACAAGGCAACCCACGGCCCGTTGGGGAGCCTCGAGACCCTTTGCGGCCGGGAGAGTTCCCTCGGGGTTGGGAGGGGGGGTTTGGAGCCCTTTGGGGTTGTGGTAGGGGACCTCATGGCTAAACCACGACAAAGCACTACTCTCGTGGAACTCAATTCCCATTTAACTCAACCCCCGTGCAACTGAATCCCCCTTGTAACTGAACCCCTGTATAACCAAAACCCCCGTGCAACTGTATCCCCTGTAACTGAACCCTCGTGCAACTCAACCCACCATGCAACCCATCTCCCTCAAAACACTTTTCAGCCATTTCTTTTTAAATTGACAATACTTTTCAAACGTTACTTATGTATTATACAGATCTCATCGGTAAGGTAAAGCTAGGTCAAGTCACAATGTCATTATATCGTTACTTTTCAATTAAGCTATTGAATACCTTCTAGCAATGTCTCTTGTAAGCGTCAAATCTATTAAGTATCCGTGATTATTCTTTGTATTGTTGATGCAAGCATCCCATTCTTTAATTACCCGTGAGGCATTCTTAACTATCGCAATACCTTTACGCAAATATCTTTTCGCAAAAAATTCGCAAATCTCGTAAACTAAAGAAGTAATTACCCTTTTCAAAAACATTAGTCCTTCTATTAATGAACCCATGAAACGAAACCAGTCTGATAGCATCACACAATCTCGCTCCTAGTTACAAAAATGGAATGCAAGTAGCTTTCGTAGTAATAGGTTTAAAAACCTATTAGCCAAGTTTAAAAAAAAAACAACCTACTAATCAAATTACAGATGAATGACCACGGATTTAACCTAAAAAAAAAAACTTCAGTTAATTCAGTTAATTGTGTCAGAAAAACTTGAACCAAAACAGATTATACCCAACCTGTTTGGTACGGGGGCCCCTTAGAATTCAAAAGATGGTTACTACTGAGATATGCCGTTAAGCTGAAATTTCGAGGAAAAGTTCATGTGCCCTACAGAACATCAACGCGTAAATTTAGCCTGATCAGGCGTTGTTTAAAAAGGACTGGGTTTGGAAGGATAAGTAATTCCACTCGATTTTCATTATTAGAGAAAAATCATAACAAGTTGAAATTAAGCCTACTTTTTATTTTAATTTACGCTTACAATGTATACCGTTTCCTATCTCTCTCCTACCCCAAAAGCTCAAAATTTTTAATTTTATCGCCTGTTTCCTCTTGTGGGAGCATTTCACTTCCTCCTTGATACACAAAACCAAAACTTTAAGGGGGATCAGAGTTTTTTCGAAGATATTGAAAATGCATTTTGATGACGCTGAAAAAAAAAACGTTCCGATAACACAATTTTAGTTTTTTCCTTCATCTTTTAATATGTAATTCAGGGAAGTATTTGACAGTTCTTAGAAAAAAACACTGAGCGGGTGGGGGGGGGGGGCTGAATCTCTAAACCCATTTTATGCTCAGTTATAGTCCTAATCGTAATATAAAGTGTCACTTATTCGAAAAAGCAAAAGAAAACTAAAAGGTACGGTAACCAATGTAATACAGCACAAGCTACTACTCGGGACTAGGTAATTACAGTAAAGATTAGATCATTAATTATAAGTGCAATTACTAGTGCCATCATCTTACTTGACTAGTTGTTAGAATTCTCCACTTTCCTTTCAGAACGCTAATTGCGCAGCTTAGCAAAGACAGAAATTTGACCTTCTCTTTTATCCAATGATACGCTCGAAAGAAAAAAATGAGTAGAAAATTGGTTTTATTTTCTTTTAATCACGCAAAAAAATCGCTTTTGCAAACTACCTCCCAGCCCTAATTAAAAAAAAATATCCACAGGCAATTTTTAAGCTGCATCAAAACTTGTTGTTCATGTGAAAATTGATATAAAGTAAGAAAGACAGCTTCAGTGTTTCATTTATTTACGTATGATTTTTTTTTTACAGTTTCTAAGACGACACTGATTAGATAACAAAATGAAAAACCAAAATGAAGCAAAATCAACAAAACATTTTTAGCCAATTTGAAGAATAATCCCCAAAAATCAAATATTTCGACCAAGACATCCGTTTCGCCTTCCTTAGCGCCGGGAAAGCATTCAAGAAATAGAGCCCAAGAATAAAGTTAGTGTTGAACAGCTTTAAAAACTAGAGCTAAAAAGTATAAAATTAAGAGTTATGTGATTGAAAACAAAACGCAAGCACATCTGAAAAACAACCAACCAAAACAAAAGCAAAAGTGTGAGTATGCAATTACAATCTCCTGACACAAACAGATATGTATGCAGAAGGTTATTCCGACATGGGCCCAATTTCGACTAGAGCCCATAAAGAGGCAAATCAAATGCAAGACATTATAGGAAAAACACCAGTAATGTTTATATTTCTTCTTTACGTGCCCTTACATCGCCGCGAAGACACGAGCTTGCTTATTTCCCCCGTCAATCCGAAAGAAAAATAAATAGTGTATTATTCCAAAATCAAATTATCCCCGAAAAAATTGAAAAAATGCAAACTGAAATTACTATTCAAGTATATGTTTAAGACCTATCCGTACAAAAATTTGCTCATAATCATCTAGAAAATGACCTGGACAATAAGTAAGTTAATTGATGACCTACACATTAGTAGAAAGGAGGGTACCAGCGCGACGAGAACACCCTGCTGCCACCTACAACTTTTTTACATAATTTATGCATGTTTTTATGGTTTTTGTCAGTGAGAATGGAAAAACAGGAATTTTCTCACTTGAAAAAACATGAATTTTCTCACATTTATGGATGTTTTCTTGGATGGTTATGAGTGTTGGTCAATTTATTTTATGTTTTTCATGGATGTCAACATCAATTCATGTCTGTTTTATGTATGTTCGTTGTCAGTGAGAATGGAAAAACAGGAACTTTCTCACATTTATGGATGTCAACAGCAATTTATGTCTAGGCCTCATGAGCTCGTGACAGGACCACGTGGTTTATGGTTTTTGTCAGTGAGAATGAAAAAACAGGAAATTTCACATATTTATGGATGTTAACAGTAATTTATGCCTGTTTTATGGTTTTTGTCAGTGAGAATGAAAAAACACGAACTTTCTCACATTTATGGATGTCAACAGCAATTTATACCTAGGCCTCATGAGCTCGTGACAGAACCACGTGGTTTATGGTTTTTGTCAGTGAGAATGAACAAACAGGAACTTTCTCACATTTATGGATGTCAACAGCAATTTATGACCGTTTTATGGTTTTTGTCAGTGAGAATGAAAAAACAGGAACTTTCTCACATTTATGGATGTCAACAGCAATTTATGCCTAGGCCTCTTGAGCTCGTGACAGGACCACGTGGTTTATGGTTTTTTGTCAGTGAGAATGTACATGCTCGACGCGAATGTTATGAGATTGTTTGGCTAACCTAACCTGATAAATTGATTTACATAATCGGTGGGGGAATTACTGGTTCACGAAAGGGGAATTAAGAAACGAACATGGCTTCTTTGAGTTGTAGAATAACCAAACTTGAGGACTTGATTTACATAATTGACGGGGGAATTATTGATTCACGAAGGGGGAATTAAGAAACATTATGGTTTCTTTGATCTTTAGGCTAACCTAACCTGAGAAATTGATTTACATAATCTTCGGGGGAATTATTGGTTCACGCAATGGGAATTAAGAAACATTATGGCTTCTTTAATCTTAGGTCTGAGGGATAAACGTTCTTTAGGTCAGAGAGAAAAATTAATGTTCTATTTTTAAATAGGGCTTCATTGATCTTTAGTGTCAGGAATTAGAAATGACAACACTTGTTATCTTGGAATTATGCAGGAGTCTAAAGAGATAGAAATTCTATTTTTAACTACGGCTTCACTGAGCTTTAAGTCGGAGAGATAAATTGATATTCTAACAAAACCTTAATAGTGTAGCTAGGAACATTTATGAGATGAAGAGATTAACGTAGGAAAGGGTTTCCTAGAAATTTGAAATGTGACAGCACAGAGATGCCAAAAACAAAAGGAACACAAAGAAATTACGTTTAGGGATTATTTGGGCGAAACCGTTTTAGGGAATTATTTCGGCGAAACAGTTAGAGACATTTTAAAAGATTATTCTAGAAAAGGTTTTAGAAGTGGTTTTGAGTGTGGTCGTTATAATACACAAGTTCCATTTGCACAGTGTTGAGAGTTCCCCTACCCCAACCCCAAAGAGTCCTCATACCCCACCCCGACCCCGAAGGGTCCTCATACCCCACCCCAACCCCGAAGGAAGCCCCCGGTCCCCAAAGGTTCCCCGGGCTCCCACCTGGCCCCCCAGACCCCCAAGGGTCCCCCAGACCCCCAAAGGACCCCCCAGCCCCCCCCCTGGCCCCCAAAGTCCCCCCTCTCCCTCCCCCTCCTCACCTTCCCCTCCCCTCCTCCCCCTCCCCTCCCCTTCCCCCCCCCCATTTTTAATATTTTTTTGTGCATTGAGACACATAAGGACCCCCTCCCCCCGCCCCCCCCCCACTAAAGGGTCCCCGGCACCCTCATAAGTTTTTTTGTGTGTGTGTAATTTTTTATTTGTTTGTAAGTTTCTGTGTGTTTGTGCAAGTTTTTGTGTGTGAGTGTAAGTTTGTGTGTGTGTGTGTAAGTTTATGTGTGTGTTTAAGTTTTTTTTTTTGTGTGTAATATTGTTTGTGTTTTATAGAATTTTTTGTTTGGTATGTTTTTGTGTGTGTTTAATTTTTTGTTTTTTTTTGATAATGTGTTTTTTTGTTACTTTTTTGTGTGTGTTTGTTAGTTTTTGTGTGTGTGTCAGTTTTTTGTTTTTTTTTAAGTTTTTTGTGTGTGTTATTTTTTTGTGTGTATGTAATTTTTTTGTTTTTTTGTTTGTTTTTTTGTGTGTGTAAGATTTTTTGTGTTTTTGTAATTTTGTGTGTGTGTTTATGTTTTTTTTTGTGTGTGTGATTTTGTTTGTGTGTGTTTGTTTTTTGTGTGTGTTGGTAAGTTTGTCTGTGTGTGTATGTAAGTTTTTTTGTGTGTGTAAGTTTTTGTGTGTGTGTAAGTTAGTATTTTCGTTCTTGTTTTTGTGTGTGTTTAATTTCTCATTTGTTTGTTCGCTTTTGTTTATTTGTATGTGTTTTTTTGTGTGTTTAATTTTTTGTGTGTGTGTGTAAGTTTTTTTGTGTGTATGTGTAATTTTTTGTGTGTGTAAGCTTTTTTGCGCGTGTAAGTTTTTTTTGTGTGTGTAAGTTTTTTTGTGTGTGTAAGTTTTTTTTGTGTTTTTAAGTTTTTGTGTGTGTTATTTTTTGTGTGTTTTTAAGATTCTTTTTTTGTATTAGTTTTTTGTGTTTATAAGTTTTTGTGTGTGTGTAATAGTTTGTGTGTGTGTAAGTTTTTGTGTGTGTAAGTTTTTGTGTGTGTGTGTGTAATATTTTGTGTGTGTGTAATTTATTGTTTGTTTGTAATAATTTGCTTACGTGTAAGTTTTTGTGTGTGTGTAAGTTTTGGGTGTAATTTTTTGTGTGTGTGTAATTTTTTTTGTGTGTGTGTTATATTTTGTGTGTTTGTGTAAGTTTTTTTGTGTGTGCCCATATCAATTCTATTTTCCAAAAATAATATAAAATTTTCGTGTGTGTGTGTGTGTGTAATAAGTTTTTGTGTGTTTTTAATTTTGTGTTTGTGTTTGTTTTTGTTTGTGTTTTTTTGTTTGTGTGTGTATGTTTTTTGTGTGTTTGTAATATTGTGTGTGTGTGTAAGTTTTTTGTGTGTATGTAAGTTTTTTTTTTGTGTAAGTTTTTTGTGTGTATGTAAGGTTTTTGTTCGTGATTTTGTTTTTGTGTGTGTGTGTATGTTTTTGTGTGTGTGTAAGTTTTTGTGTGTGTGTAAGTTTTTGTGTGTGTATGTAATAGTTTGTGTGTGTGTGTGTGTGTGTAAGTATTTATGTGTGTCTTTAAGTTTTGTGTGTGTGTGTGTAAGTATTTGTGTGTGTGTAAGTTTTTGTGTGTGTGTTATTTTTTATGTGTGTGTTAGTTATCGTGTGTGTTTATTTTTTTATGTTTGTTTTATTTTTTGTGTGTGTGTAATTTTTTGTGTGTGTGTTTAATGTTTTGTTTGTCAGAGTATTTTTGTTTGTGGTTGTAAATTTGTTTATTTGTGTTTATTTTTTTGAGTGTGTTTAATTGATTTTGTTAGTGTATGTTTTTGTGTGTGTGTAAGTTTTTGTGTGTGTGTAAGTTTTTGTGTGTATGTAAGTTTTTTGTGTTTTTAATTTTTTTTTGTTTTTGTAATTTTTTGTGTGTCTGTAAGTTTTTGTGTGTGTGTGAGTTTTTGTGTGTGTGACCATATCAATTATATTTTCCTAAAATAATATAAAATTTTTCACTTCAATTCAGATTTTTCTCAAAGAGATTAAAAAAATTAAAATACTGTTCTAAAGTTTTCCTAGAAGATTAAAAAGTTCAAGTTCTCTTCTCAACTTTACCAAAGAACACAATTCAATTCTAATTTCCCCTCAGAAAATAAAAAGCTTCCATTCTAGTTTTAAGCTTACCAAGACACTAAAAATTTTAAGTTCACTTCTCAACTTTTCCGTATAAGATAGGAAAAGTTATACAATGATCGCGATTATTTTCCATGAAGATAAAAAGTTTCACTTTAATTCTAAATTTTCTTAAATTCAATTCCGACCTTTCTCAAAGACATGAAAAAATTTAAAGTTCTGCTTCAAATATTTTCCCGGAAGAAGAAAAGCTCAACTTCGATTCTGAATTTTCTCAATGAAAATGAAATAAGTTATTAATCAATTCTATTTTTACAAAATAATATAAAAATTTTCCAATTAAGTTCAGATTTTTCTCAAAGAGATGAAAAAATTTTAAATACTCTTCCAAATTTGTCATAGAAGATAGAAAAGTTCAAGTTCTCTTCTGAATTTTACCAAAGAACACAATTCAATTCTAATTTCTCCAGAGAAAATAAAAAGCTTCCACAGATTATTTTCCATAAAGATAAAAAGTTTCACTTTAATTCTAAATTTTCTTAAATTCAATTCCAACTTTTCTCAAAAGAGATGAAAAAATTTAAAGTTCTGTTCAAAAAATTTTCCCGGAAGAAGA
>NC_142797.1:56121339-56220888 GCF_049724085.1 Artemia sp. Qi Xiang Cuo | reverse complement strand
TAGGGCTTTACTGGTGGCATATGTGCCTTGATTTTTCAATGCTTTGGCAAAAGTGAAACCGGTAAAATGGTCTATTACTGAGAGGATGCAAGTATGACCTCTATTAGAAACGGGTAATCCTCCACTTGTACCAAAAAGGTCAAATGAAACGATGTCGAAAGGGAACCTTGCTATTGGCACTCTTCCCAAGGGGGATTTGGGTACGTTTGTGGATTTTTTCTTAAGTTACAAGCTTCACATGTACTTATAAAATCTTTGAGTTTTGCCAAGGCCGACGGGGCATAAGAGTATTGTTTTAACTTGTGAAAGGTTTTGGTTATTCCTAAGTGTCCGCTTGTTTCCGAATGGAAGTACTCGAAGGCAGGTATTATTAAGTTTTGGGGGAGCACTGGGATTATTAAGGTTCGATTCCTATTTGTTTCGCCTGTTACTATCCTGCAAAGGATTTCTTCGTCAAAGTCATAATAAAAATTGTCTATTTCCCGTCTTAGGGCTTTGAACTTATCAGGGAGATTATCTGAATTTACAAAGTAATTAATGAGGGCCAAACACATTTCATCCTTAACTTGGTTTCTTTTAATATTGTCTAGGGATAAGGAAATGTCTCGTTGCCAGTCTTCCTCCGTAGGGATTTTTGTTTTATTCTTTTGTTGTTTTTTTTTACTGATATTAAGGGTAGTTATTTGTTTGGTTTCATTATCTGAAGGGTTATCCTCAGGGTCTCTAATCAGGTAATCGCAAGTAGCTTTCTGTTTACCGGTCACATGTTCAAATTCGTAATCCAGATCCTGGATTTTCATTATCCATCGCGCTAAGATTCCGGTTGTATTCTTGAATGTGCTTAGGTGCTGTAAGCTTTTATGGTCCGAGCGCAATTTAAATTTTCGTCCTACTAAGTAATGTCTGAATTTGTCTAAGTGGTAAATTACAGATAGTAACTCCAATTGCGTTGCTGAATAACTGCTTTCGCCTTGGGTTATAGTTCTGCTTGAATAGCATATTACCTTCTCTATGTATCGAGGGGGGTCCTGTTGGGGATCGGGGTTGTTTTCCACGGGGATTATTTGGGAAAGGATTGCACCGATACCTAGAGCTGAAGCATCGGTGGTAACCACGAATGTACCTTTTTCAAAGTCTGGTAACGCTAATATTGGTTCAGAAGTAAGAGCTTTCTTGAGAGTGTCCAAAGAAGTTTGAGCTTCCTGAGACCAGGTAACATTTTGGGAATTCCCTTTAGTTAGATCTGTTAGGGATTTTGCGATTTGGGCGTAGTTACGTATAAATTTTCTAAAATAACTGGTTAAACCAATAATGCCTCTTAATTGTTTCATAGTTTTTGGTGGCTTAAGGTTCTCTACACATTTTATCTTCTCGGGATCCGGTGATATTTGACCTTGGGTCACTATCATTCCTAAGAATTTTATTTCGGATTGAAACAAATTTACTTTTTCCGGCCTACATTTCAAATTACCCTCTCTGAATTTTTCGAAAACTTTGGTTAATGTGTTTAAATGGTCCTCTGGTCTTTCTCCCACACAAATAACATCATCCACAAAATGGATAATATTTTCCATACCTCGCAATAAGTGTAACAGAAGTCTACATAATGCACTTGAGCTGGTTTTGAGTCCAAAGGGTACTCTCAAGTATTCATAAGAACCACAGTCCGTCGTTGAAAAAGCTGTTTTATAGACGTCATCATCTGCTATCTTTACTTGGTGATAACCCTGCGTGAGGTCGAGGGATGTTAAAATTTTATTTTTGGTTGAAATGGAATCTAGGATTTCATCAATTCGGGGAAGGGGAAATTTGTCGCTAACTACCTGCTTATTTAAGGCTCTATAATCTACTACAAGCCTAAGGTCCTTGTTCTTTTTTGGTACTAGTATAACGGGGGCTGAATACGGGCTTATGCTCGGCCGTATTATATTATTTCTTTCTAACTCGCGGATTTTATTTTTTAACCAGCCTTTGTAGGCATGGGGGATGCGATAGGGCTGTTTAGCTACAGGTAACCCTGTCGTTTGGATAGAGTGTTGATAAAATGGTATTAAGCCGATATCTTCCTCACATGTAGAAAAAATATCTCTAAAATTCCAAATTAATTCACATAATTTTTCCTTTAGTTGCGTATCTCGAATATGATCTAATTTAAACTTTTCGAAAAAGTGGTGTTTTATGAGGGGGTACCTATTCTTCGGGTTGTTGGTTCAAATGTTATTAACTAAGCTTTCCTTGGAGTCTCTCCATTTGTTTACATCATGCTCAGAAATAAACTGTATTTCCACGAGACATGTCCCTTTTTTCATCGTAATCATATCGTTTTCCTGTGTGTTCGTTAACCAAATAAAACCTTCGCCTTTTTCGTATGAAATGATCTGTTCTTCACAAAACAGATTTTCTGGAATTCCTTTGCACGGGGATGCAAACCAGATTTCAGAATTGTCATTTGCAGGGGTGACCATTTGAGAGATTTGTACTCTTTGCATGGTATTTGGAGGGATTTTTGTTTTACGTACTGCGAATCCATAATATTTTTCTTCCGTGTTATTTTCTATTAAATCAAGATTGGCGCTTGGTTGTGTCAGGTCTTCCGCTTTTGCCGTTGATTCTAAGGGTGATTCCAATTCCTTTCCCCTTACAACAATGTTTGGATTTATTATTTCATTCCACAATTCAGCTATTTTCTTTATTTCTTTTTGTCTATACTCCTGCATTTCGCCTATTTTTACTTTTAGTGACTCGGTCCATGTACTGTTTGATTTTCTTTTTCGTCTGCTCCATTGATTTTGATTTTCGATCCGTTTGATCGTTTGATTTCCCACGGGACGAGAAATGGGAGGAAATGACGTGACGTGGGGTACAAAAGATTTGATTCTATTTACTGTTGCTTCCCCTCTCTCCACGCGTTGGGGAATAGGGTCGTGTGGATACACGAGTCGGTTATTTGCTATGTCTAACAACACCTTATTAGATTTTAAAAAATTAGCACCAATTATCGCTTCATATGGAAAATTCTTGCAGATTATGAAGTTTGTAGGGAAGATCCTATTATCTTTTATCACATCTAGGCATATGGAGCCTATAGCTTCCAGCCTATGCCCCGTGACACTTGTTAAATTGGGAATATTAAAATTTTTCTGTCGCTTAATATATACTGGTAGTCTATTAAATATATTCGAATTTATTATGTTAACCGATGCACCCGAATCTATTAACGCTTTGAAATTAATACTCGCGACACTAAAATTATTCAATATAGGTAGCATATCATTATTATCACTAAAAGAAGGTACACCTACTGGATTGGACCTATAAAAAATACTGGCCGCCAGGATCCCGGATAATTTTCTTGGGGGCCTGATTCGGGTCCCTGTGATCTGACTTGATAAATAGTGGTTTGGCAGTGGGGTTCGGTAAGAATTTCACAGGCTAGTGATGTTCCAACTGGGTTTACGGTTGAGTGTCTTGTTTGACACGTACTATTGCGTGGGTTAGAGTTTCTTGTGCCGACGGCTCGCGGCATTTGTTCACTTTGCATTGACGAAAAATTTCTTTCGTTACCCGTCGGGAAAAAATATCCTCTGTTGTCAGTTGTATTCCTGTTGAATCTAGTTGGGTACACCGTTCGTGAATTATATTGGTACATGTTTTGTCGCGTGTTTGAGTTGGGGAACCGATAATTACTTTGTCGGTTGGGGGAAGGATTTGTATAGGTTTGGGGATTCGTATATTGGGAAGGATTCGCGTGCACAAATCCTTGTTGGTACGAGTTGCGGTACGAGGGTAGACGTGGGGGGTTATTTCTATAGTTTCCTGCCCCATTGGCATTTGAGTTTGTTCTCCCGAACAAACGGTTATTAAAATTGGGGGTTGCTGGCGTAAGGTTATTTCTAGTACGGCATTCCCTGGCAATATGTCCTTGTTTATTACATGCATAGCATATAATTGGAGGGTTCTGTACGTATTTTGTTGTATTCATGGGTACAAAACGTACCATTCTTTGTCTCGTAGGGGTTGGGGATCTATTTTGGTTTGGTTTGGGTGAGTTGTCTCTTGGAAAAAAATTTGGGGAAATTGCTCGTGATCGTCCCGGAGTCTAATTTTCTACATTATTTATTCTTGACTTATTGTGGTTTACCACAATTGAGTCAATTTCAATCATTCTTTCTACTTCTTGAACTTGTAGTTCTAACGTTTGAATATTTTTTGATATCAACATTCTGTACAGTTTGGGGCCTAATCCTTGCATGAAAGCAGTAAGTACGATTTTATCGTATAAAGGGCCCGATTCTTTTCCATATTTTGCCTCAATGGATACTATTACTTTGTCTAGGTATTCCCTAACATTTTGTGTTTCGTT
Organism: Artemia sp. Qi Xiang Cuo; assembly: GCF_049724085.1. Classification (NCBI taxonomy): domain Eukaryota; kingdom Metazoa; phylum Arthropoda; class Branchiopoda; order Anostraca; family Artemiidae; genus Artemia; species Artemia sp. Qi Xiang Cuo. Next base: position 56,216,525 of record NC_142797.1, on the reverse strand, counting down.
AAAACTTACCGGACCATGCTTCAATTTGTGTGTTGAACTAGTTTCAACAAATCTTTCTCGGAACGCTTATAGCAATTTTTCAATTGAGTTTATTGGGAGGTTGTTATCTTCCCCTATTGTTTGTTCTATTTGTTTCAGGAATGTTAATGCCTGTCCCTTAAGTCTCATTAACAACATGCCTACTAATGATTTTAAGTCTGTTTGGGTTACTTCTACGAATTGGTTTAATTGAATAACAAACTCGTCTACGTCTGCATCGCCGTTATATGAAGGAAACGATTTCGATATTTTCACTGTTTTGTCGATAATTTTTTTCTTTAATAATTGTTAGTTTTGGTCCAACTACATTTTGTTTGTTTTTTTTTGATGGGGTAAAATTCGGTACTGATTTTTGATTGTTTTATACCATTTAAAATTGAAAAAAATTTTTTAGTTACATGTCCCCTCTTTTGTACTATTTCCGGAGTATTAGGCCTAAAAAAAAATTTTGCAATTTAAAATATTTAAAAAATATTACAATTCAACGAATTCAAAAAGAAAAAAAATATTTCACTTTCGTGCATAGTTATCCGCGTTTTTTTTTTTCAATGTTGTCCGTGGGGTTTTTCTCCATTTAAAAGACCCCGCCCCTTAGCATGGGGGGTTTCTTCTTAAAAAGGTTGGTCAGCCGAGTTTGGTTAGTCAAGTCTAATTCTAATGGGAGGGTTTTCAAAACGACTAATTCTTATATCTTTTTTGAGGATTTCCGATTAATTTATCCAATGGGAAATTTATTTGAGCTCTTGGTTAGCGGTCCGCGAGTGGCTTACCTGAGTGGGGGCTGAACTTCTAGAGAGGGGAGCTTAATCCAGGAGTACATGCAGGGAGCTTATATTAACGGCCATACTAACTCGAAATCAGGTTGATGAGTTTCAGTTTCCCTTAGGAGCGAGTGGAGCCACAAGGACTGTCGAGCTTGAGAAATATTAACACAAGAGAATAAAATAAAATAATGATGCATTTATTGTACTTACATAATAGTCGCAGAGTTCTTGGTTGCATCAACAAAATAACAAATTGTACTGAGACGAAATGACTCAGAGTTTGTACACTTCAAAAGTTTATTACAACGCAATCATGGTGTAAGACTCAAACTGAACTCAAACTAAGACTCGTGGTAGACTGAAAATAGACTCAAAATAGACTGTAAAAGACTGGCGCAAAATTGTTAAGTCCTAACTATCTATCCTCTGCAATTTTGCCGGGGGTTACGTTTAGGCGTTGCTAAAAGTATATTTTTTCAGTCCTTATTGGCTGCACTATGTTGTCCTACATTACTATTGGACTGGCTTGCACCAATGAGCTACTTGGGTTTAATTAGAGTTTATGAGTTTAAGATGTCACTCTGGAATTTTTCTAGCAAATAAAAATTCTACACTGCAATATTTTGCTAACAGGTGTCGCTTAATTTATGAATTTTTAGCTATCACTTTAGGATTTTTTTCGAACGATCGAAGTTTTATATTGTAACATTCTCCCAGCAGGGTGTCGCTTGATTTTAAGAAGAATTATATTTTATTTATTTTAAAATTTGTAAGGGATAATAAAATTTAATTTCACTAAGCCACCCAGTTTTAGATTTTGTCTTCAAAACAATGCAGTTAGCTTAAGCAAATATATTTTTCATCTTGAGCGACTACTTTTTTTGTATTGTAAATCTTACTCCCTTGACAGTTTGGTATTTTCGAGCGCTGGTTATTCGAACACAGGTGTTAATTACCTGTCGTATAAGATTGGGTCAAGCTAATATTTATTGGATACTTTGGAGACGGGAGGTCGGATTTACTTATTACATTTTCTGTGGGAAAGATTTTTGTTTAATTAACTACGTTTATTTCGGTATTTTAAATTGAACGGTTGATATTTGTTGGGTAATTTTGGGGAATTTTGATGTATATTTTATTGAGAATCTATCCCATTACAGGTGTTTGCTTATTCCAATGCATGTCTTTTTCAGTTTGTATAACTGAATCTATGAATTTGTATGCGTTTTTATCTCTCTCACTCTTTTTGCCTGTTTGTCTGGGAGGGTGCTTGCTTATTCCAATTCATGTCTTTGTCGGTTTGTGCGTTTGAATCTACGTATTTGTATGTGTTTTTGTCTGTCTCACTCTTTTTGCTTGTAAGTCTGGGCAGGTGTTATCTTATTCCAATTTATGTCTTTTTCGGTATGTTTGTCTGAATCCACGCATATTTATGATTTGTTATCTGATTCACTCTTTTTGCATTTGTTTTGTGGTGGCTGTTTACTTATTTAAATACATATCTTTCCCGGAATGTGTGTCTGACTCTATATATCTTTGTGTGTTTTTTTCTCTTTCGCTCTTTTAGCCTCTGTGTCTGGGCGAGTGTTTGCTTATTCCAATGCATGTCTTTCTAGATATGTTTGTCTAAATCTACTTATTTGTATGTGTTTTTGTCTCTCTCACTCTTTTTGCTTGTGTGTCTGGGCGGGTGTTAGCTTATTCCAAAGCATGTCTTTCTCGATTTGTGTGTCTGAATCTACATATTTGTATGTGTTTTTGTCTCTCTCACTCTTTTTGCTTGTGTGTCTAGGTGGATGTTTGCTTATTCCAATGCATGTCTTTCTCGGTTTGTGCTTTCGAATCTGCGTATTTTTATGTGTTTTTGTCTATTTCACTCTTTTTCCTAGTCTGTCGGGGCAGGGACTTGCTTATTCCAATTTATGTCTTTTTGGTTTTTTTGTCTGAATCTACGTATTTGTATGAGTTTTTCTCTCTTTCACTCTTTTTGCCTGTGTTTCTGGGCGGGTGTTTGCTTATTTCAATGCATTTCTTTCTCGGTATGTGTGTCTGAATCTATGTATTTGTGTGTATTTTTGTATCTCTCACTCTTTTTGCCTGTGTGTCTGGGCGAGTGTTTGCTTATTCCAATGGTTGTCTTTCTCGATATGTGTGTCTGAATTTACTTATTTGTATGTGTTTTTGTCTCTCTCACTTTATTTGCCTGTGTGTTTGGGCGAGTTTTTGCTTATTCTAATGTGTATGTTTTTCAGTTTTTGTTTCTGAATTTATGTATTTCTATCTTTTTTCATCTGTCTCAATATTTGTGCTCTTTTGTCTTAGTGTGTGTTTCCTTATTCATGTGCTTGTTTTTCTCGGTTATGTCCTTTTTAGTTGCTATGTTTGAATTCACTTATTTTCATCCTTTTTTGTCGCTCTCAATATTTTTGTTTGCGTGTCTAAGCGAGGGTTCGCGTTTTCCAATGCATGTTTTTCTCGGTTTGTTTGACTGATTTTACGTATTTGTATATGTTTTTATCTCTCTCACTCTTTTTGCCTGTGAGGCTGGGCGGGTGTTTGCTTATTCCAATACATGCATTTCTCGGTTTGTGTGTCTGAATCTACGTATTTGAATGTTTTTTGTCTTTCTCACTCTGCTTGCCAGGTGTCTGGCTGGGTTTTTGCTTATTACAATGCATGTCTTTTTCAGTTTGTATGACTGAATCTATGAATTTGTATGCGTTTTTGTCTCTCTCACTCTTTTTGCCTGTTTGTCTGGGAGGGTGCTTGCTTATTCCAATGCATGTGCTTTGTCGGTTTGTTTGACTGATTCTACGTATCTGTATGTGTTTTTATCTCTCTTACTCTTTTTGCCTGTGTGTCTGGGTGGATGTTTGCTTTTTCCAATGCATGTCTTTCTCGGTTTGTGTATTTGAATCTACGTATTTGTATGTGTTTTTGTCTGTTTCAATCTTTTTGCCTGTGTGTCTGGCGGGTGTTTGCTTATTTCAATATAAGTTTTTCTCGGTAGGTGTGTCTGAATCTATATATTTGTATGTGTTTTCTTCTTTCTCGCTCTTTTTGCCTGTGTGTCTGGGCAGGTGTTTGCTTATTCCAATGGATGTCTGCTCCTATTTGTGTGTCTGAATCTATTTTATCGTATGTATTTTTTCTCTCTCCCTGTTTTTACCTGTGTGTCTTGAAGGGTGTTTTCTTATTATAATAATTGTCTTTCTCGGTTTGTTTGACTGAGTCTAAATATTTTTATGGGTTTTTGTCTCTCTCACTCTTTTTGCCTGTGTTCCTGGGCGGGTGTTTGCTTATTCCAATGCATGTCTTTCTCTGTTTGTGTGACTGAATCTACGTATTTGTATGGGTTTTTGTCTCTCTCACTCTTTTTGCCTGTGTGTCTGGGCGGGTGCTTGCTTATTTCAATGCATGTCTTTCTCGGTTTGTGTGTCTGAATCTACGTATTTGTATGCGTTTTGTCTCTCTCACTCTTTTGCCTGTGTGTTTGGGCGGTTGTTTGCTTATTCCAATGCATGTCTTTCTCGGTTTTTGTGTCTGAATCTACGTATTTGTATGTGCTTTTGTCTCTCTCACTCTTTTTGCCTGTGTGTCTGGGCGGGTGTTTGCTTATTCCAATGCATGATTTTCTCGGTTTGTGTGTCTGAATCTACATTTGTGCATCTATTTTTGTCTCTCTCACTCTTTTCTGCCTGTGTGCCTGGGCGGGTGTTTGCTTATTCCAATGAATGTCTTACTCGGTATGTGTGTCTGAATCTACGTATTTGTATGTGTTTTTGTCTCTCTCACTCTTTTTGCCTGTGTACCTGGGCGGGTGTTTGCTTATTCCAATGTATGTCTTTCTCGGTTTGTGTGTCTGAATCTACGTATTTGTATGTGTTTTTGTCTCTCTCACTCTTTTTGCCTGTGTGCCTGGGCGGGTGTTTTCTTATTCCAATGTATGCCTTTCTCGGTATGTGTGTCTGAATCTACGTATTTGTATTTGTTTGTGTCTCTCTCCCTCTTTTTGCTTGTGTATCTGGGCGGGTGTTTGCTTATTCCAATGCATGTCTTTCTCAGTATGTGTGTCTGTATCTACGCATTTGTATATGTTTTTGTCTCTCTCACTCTTTTTGCCTGTGTATCTGGGCGGGTGTTAGATTATTACATTACGTGTCTTTCTCAGTTTGTGTTTCTGCATCTACGCATTTGTATTTGTTTTTGTCTCTCCCCCTCTGTTTGCCTGTGTGTCTGGGCGGGTGTTTTCTTTATTCCAATGTATGTCTTTCTCGGTATGTGTGTCTGAATCTACGTATTTGTATGTGTTTTTGTCTCTCTCACTCTTTTGCCTGTGTGCCTGGGCGGGTGTTTTCTTATTCCAATGCAAGTCTTTCTCGGGTTTTGTGTCTGAATCTACGTATTTGTATGTGTTTTTGTCTCTCTCGCTCTTTTTTGCCTGTGTGCTTGGGCGGGTGTTTGTTTATTCCAATGCATGCTTTTCTCGGTTTTTGTGTCTGAATCTACGCATTTGTATGTGTTTTTGTCTCTCACACTCTTTTTTGTCTGTGTTCCTGGGTAGGTGTTCGCTAACTCCAATGCATGTCCTTCTCTCTTTGTGTGTCCTAATCTACGTTTTTCTATATTTTTTTTTCTCTCTCCCTCTTTTTGACTGTGTGTTTGGGCGGGTGTTTGCTTATTCCAATGCATGTCTTTCTCGGTTTGTGGTTCCGCATCTACGTATTTGTATGTGTTTTTGTCTCTCTCCCTCTTTTTGCCTGTGTGCCTGGGCGGGTGTTTGCTTATTCCAATGTATGTCTTTCTCGGTATGTGTGTCTGAATTTACGTATTTGTATTTGTTTTTGTCTATCTCCCTCTTTTTGCGTGTGTGCCTGGGCGGGTGTTTGCTTATTCCAATGAATGTCTTTCTCGGTATGTTTGTCTTAATCTACGTATTTGTATGTGTTTTTGTCTCTCTCACTCTTTGTGCCTGTGTGCTTGGGCGGGTGTTTGCTTATTCTAATGCATGTCTTTCTCGGTATGTCTGTCTGAATCTACGTATTTGTATGTGTTTTTGTCTCTCTCACTCTTTTTGCCTGTGTGTCTGGGCGGGTGTTTGCTTATTCCAATGCAAGTCTTTCTCGGTTTGTGTGTCTGAGTCTACGTATTTCTATAGGTTTTTGTCTCTCTCACTCTTTTTGCCTGTGTGCCCGGGCGGGTGTTTGCTTATTCCAATGCATGTCTTTCTCGGCGTGTGTGTCTAAATCTACGTATTTGTATGTGTTTTTGTCTCTCACTCTTTTTGCCTTTTGTGGCTGGGCGGGTGTTTGCTTATTCCAATGCATGTCTTTCTCGGTTTGTGTTTCTGAATCTACGTATTTGTATGTGTTTTTGTCTCTCTCACTTTTTTTTGCCTGTGGGTCTGGATGGGTGTTTGCTTATTCCAATGTATGTCTTTCTCGGTTTTGTGTCTGAATCTACGTATTTGTATGTGTTTTTGTCTCTCTCACTCCTTCTGCCTGTGTGTCTGGGCGGGTGTTTTCTTATTCCAAACGCATGTCGTTATAGGTTTGCGTGACTGAATCCGTGCATTAGTATGTGTTTTGTCTCTCTCTCTCTTTCTGCCAGTGTGTCTGTGTGGTTGTTTGCTTTTTCCAATGAATACCTTTATCGGTTTGTGTGTCTAGATATACCTATTTGTATGGCGTTTCGTATCGCTCACTCTTTCTGCCTGTTAGTCCGGGCGGGTTTTTGCTTTTTCCAATGCATGTCTTTCTCGGTTTGTGTGCCTGAATCTATGTATTTGTATGTGTTTTTGTCACTCTCTCTCTTTTTGCCTGTTTGTATGGGCGGGTGTTTGCTTATTCCAAATACATGTCTTTCTCGGTTTGTGTGTCTGAATCTATGTATTTGAATGTGTTTTTGTCTCTATCACTCTTTCTGCCTGTGTGTCTGGGCGGGTGTTTGCTTATTCCAAATGCATGTGTTTCTCTGTTTGTGTGTCTGAATCTACGTATTTTTATGTGTTTTTGTCTCTCTCAATCTTTCTGCCTGTGTATCTTGGCGGGTGTTTTCTTATTCCAAATGCATGTCTTTCTCGGTTTGTGTGTCTGAATCCATGTGTTTGTATATGTTTTTGTCACTCTCACTCTTTTTAGCCTGTTTGTCTTGGTAGGTTTTTGCTTATTCCAATTAAATGAGATTTTTTTATGTTTTAAGAATGTTTCATGTTATTCTAAGAGATGTAAAAAAAATTTGAAAAAAATACCATGTTAAAAAAAAAAGTTGAATAATTTCAAAGTCCAAAAAAATTTTGTTAAAAAAAAATTTTCATGAAAAATATTGAATGAGAACCATCAGTCCTCATCAATAGGAGTATGGGTATGCACAAGAATATGTTTTAAAATTTAAATCAAAAGTGTCATTCTATATTTCTGATATGATTTAGATGTAAAAAAAAAGTTGACGAAAATAAAATTTTAAAAAACAAATAAAAAAAAAAATTTAATAATTTCGAAGTCCAAAAAATTTTGTTAAAAAAAATAATTTGTTTTCCATGAAAAAATATTGAATGAGAACTATCAGTCCTCATCAATAGGAGTATGAGTATGCACAAGAATATATTTTGAAATTTAAATCAAAAGTGTCATTATATTTTTCTGATATGATTTAGAGATGTAAAAAAAAGTTGAATAATTTCAAAGTCCAAAAAAAATTTAGTTAAAAAAAATAGTTTGTTTTTCATGAAAAAATATTGAATGAAAACTATCAGTCCTTAGCAAAAACTATTAGTCCTTAGAGTATGAGTATGCACAAGGATATGTTTTAAAATTTAAATCAAAAGTGTCATTCTATTTTTCTGATATGATTTAGCGATGTAAAAAAAAGTTGAATAATTTCGAAGTCCAAAAAAATTAATAAAAAAAAAATAGTTTGTTTTTCATGAAAAAATATTGAAACGTGTCATTCTATTTTTCTGATATGATTTAGAGATTTAAAAAAAAGTTGAAAAAATATCATGTTAAAAAAAAAGTTGAATAATTTCGAAGTCCAAAAAAATTTAGTTCAAAAAAAAAGTTTGTTTTTTATGAAAAAATATTGAATGAGAACCATCAGTCCTCATCAGTAGGAGTATGGGTATGCACAAGAATATATTTCAAAATTTAAATCAGGTGTCATTCTATTTTTCTGATATGATTTAGCGATGTAAAAAAAAAGTTGAATAATTTCGAAGTCCAAAAAAAATTTAGTTAAAAAAATAGTTTGTTTTTCATGACAAAATATTGAATGAGAACCATCAGTCTTAATCAATAGGAGTATGGGTATTCACAAGAATCTGTTTTTAAATTTAAATCAAAAGTGTCATTCTAACTTTCTGATATGATTTAGAGATGTAAAAAAAAGTTTAAAAAAATACAATGTTAAAAAAAAAATGAAAAAAAAATTTGAATAATTTCGAAGTCCAAAAAAATTAGTTAAAAAAAATAATTTGTTTTCCATTAAACAATATTGAATGAGAACTATCAGTCCTAATCAATAGGAGTATGAGTATGCACAAGAATATATTTGAAAATTTAAATCAAAAGTGTCATTCTATTTTTCTGATATGATTTAGAAATGTAAAAAAAAGTTGAATAATTTCAGTCCAAAAAAAATTAGTTAAAAAAAATAGTTTGTTTTTCATGAAAAAATATTGAATGAGAACTATCAGTCCTCATCAATAGGAGTATGAGTATGCACAAGAATATGTTTTAAAATTTAAATCAAAAGTGTCATTCTATTTTTCTGATATGATTTAGCGATATAAAAAAAAGTTGAATAATTTCAAAGTCCAAAGAAATTTGTTAAAAAAAATAGTTTGTTTTTCATGAAAAAATATTGAATGAGAACCATCAGTCCTCATCAATAGGAGTATGGGTATGCACAAGAATATGTTTTAAAATTTAAATCAAAAGTGTTATTCTATTTTTCTGATATGATTTAGAGATGTAGGAAAAAAATTGAATAATGTCGAAGTCCAAAAAAAAATTAGTTAAAAAATAGTTTGTTTTTCATGAAAAAATATTGAATGAGAACCATTAGTCCTCATCAATAGGAGTGAGGGTATGCACATGAATATATTTAAAAATTTAAATTAAAAATGTCATTCCATTTTTCTGATATGATTTAGAGATGTAAAAAAAAAGTTGAAAAAATATCATGTTAAAAAAAAAGAAAGTTGAATAATTTTTAAGTCCAAAAAAATCTAGTTAAAAAAAAAAGTTTGTTTTTTATGAAAAAATATTGAAGGAGAACCATCAGTCCTCATCAATTGGAGTATGGGTATGCACAAGAATATATTTCTAAATTTAAATCAGGTGTCACTCTAATTTTCTGATATGATTTAGCGATGTAACAAGAAAATTGAATAATTTCGAAGTCCAAAAAAATTTAGTTAAAAAAAATAGTTTGTTTGTCATGAAAAAATATTGAATGAGAACCATCATTCCTCATCAATAGGAGTATGGGTATGCACAAGAATATGTATTAAAATTTAAATGAAAAGTGTCATTCTATTTTTCTGATATGATTTAGAGATGTAAAGAAAAAGTTGAAAAAAAAGTTGAATAATTTCTGTCCAAAAAAAATTTAGTCCAATAAAAAAAAGTGCTACTACAAATATTATTTTTCTAATAGTAAAGTTAAAAAAAACAAAAAAAAAACAAGAAAAAAAAACTAATCGATGGTATGTGAAGAGAATATGGAGACTTGTCGTTCTTTTGTATATACACAAAATAGTTATTTTTTCTTGTTTTCATGCTCTGTAACTAACATATCTATACCATTCTCATTTTGAGTTTGGAAAATATTAAATGTGATTTTTTTATGTTTTAAGTATGTTTCATGTTATTCTAAGAGATGTAAAAAAAAAAGTTGAAAAAAATACTATGTTAAACAAAATAAATAAATAAAAAAAAGTTGAATAATTTCGAAGTCCAAAAAAAGTGCACTTTACTGAAAAAAATACAAAGGAATGTGAATTGTCAGTTTAATATACATACACTGATATTTAGTAATCAAAATCTTAATATTATTTGATTTATTAAAGTTATAAAAGTAAAAACATTTATATTTTTTTCAGTAAAGTGCATATTATGTTCTGGCCTTGGGAAGACATAGGGGTTTTGAACCCAACTTATGTTAATTTCTGCTCGTTTTGAGTTTGACTCGGTTATTTATTGTAATTTCTGTTCGTTTTGTCTTTAATTTATTTATCGATGCTGATATGTGGTAGTTTCACGCTTGGTAGATTATTTGATTTTATTTTGCTCATTTTTGGTTTAATGCAGTTCTTTCCTTTTCTTTGAAAAACTTATTTTGTGGAAAAATTTTTTTTTTTAATTAATATGACATTAAAGAGCAAGAGAAGTGTTTTCAAGCTTATAAATCGGCCAGTATGAAGGAATTCTGGAAGTATTTACGTGGGCCACGTGACCAATAAAAAATGATCCCAGAAGTTAACTCTTGGGTAACTTATTTTGAAGACTTGGAGAATTATCGAAACTCAGCTGCCCAGGCACCCATCTACCTGCAAGTGTATATTGAGCCGATGGATGCAGTGGTCAGTGAATTCCCCCTTTCCAGAACATTCTTACCAGCTAATTCAGAAAATATCAGAGAGTGAGCTAAATCAATCCATCAAGAGCCACCGTGGAGGATCTTCACCCGGTATTGATGGAATTCCGTCAACATTGTATAAGAAATTAATTGGTCCCCTGTTGCCAGTTCTATTAACTTTGTATAATGCTGTCCTGGTTTCCTGTAGTTGGCCAACAGCATGGAATATGTCGGTTATAATGCTGTTATTTAAAAAGGGTGACCGGATGAAGCATGGTAACTATCGCCCTATTAGTCTAGTACCAACAATTAGTAAATTTTTGGAAAAGGTTCTAGATGGTAGAATAGGGCGGCTAGAAAAGGAAAATATTGTTAGTGAGACCCAACGAGGATGCCAAAAGGATTATTCAACTTCAGATCGTGTATTTATACTCCAGGCTCTTATTGGTAAATATTGCAGGGGAAATGGTAGGCTTTTTTTTCGCGTTTTTGGACTTTGAAAAGGCATTTGATAGCATTAATAGACCTATTTTATTCCGTTACCTTGTTGAGATAGGACTAACCAGGCCTTTTATTATGTTATTAATTAACATGTATGAGATAACTTTATATTTGGTTTTTATTGTTAAAAAAAAGGTGTATCGAGGCCATTCAAAACCTTCAGAGGAGTTCACCAAGGATGCACGTTGTCACCGAAACTTTTTAGTCTGTTTATCAATTATTTTGCAGAGTTCCTTGAAATGAGATGGGTCCCAGTTGTATCACCAGCGAATACCAATTTTCTCTTTTGCTGTTCGTTGACGACACAACTTTAGTGGCCAAATCAGCCGAGGAACTCCAAACTCTTCTGAATTTAACTGAATCTTACCTAGAATTGAAGAAGTTGAAGCTGAACGTAACTAAGACAGAGATTGTCATCTTCCAAAGTAGGAAGGCCAATGGACCTCAGGATTTCTCCTTTACTTATAAAGATGAGGCAATAAAAGTGACCCCAAAGTATACTTATCTGGGATTTGTGGTCGCAGCAAATGGGAATCAGACCGAGCACATTAAATTGTTGTTTTCACGCGGTAAGGCAGCTGTTTGTGCTCTACTTTGACAAAATCATATCATGGGAATCAAAAATATGAAGATGCACAAGTACCTTTTTATGACTAAAGTTCTACCTGTTGCCCATTATGGATGTGAGTTGTGGGGGACTACTACGGTAAAACAACTGGAATCTCTGCAGTTTATGTATTTTAAAAGAGTTATAGGCCTCCAAAATAATTTAGTAGTTTGGTCCTAAAGGGTGATTTGGGTTTGCAGGATATACGTCATATGAGGACTATACAAATGATTAAGTTTTGGTTACAGGTTACGCGCTTGCCTGATAAACGCCTGGCGAAAGTGGCCTACACAGCGAAGTTGAGTTTTACCAAAAAGGCAGCATGGCCAAAACAAGTTAAAGCACTGTTGGATAATGCTGGTTTATCATGAGCATGGAATGAGGGATATGGTCCTCTAGGTAAACCTGAAGATTTCCTCGGTAAGTTTGCATCGCGCCTTCGGGACCAAGAGATTCAGGTTTGGCTAACGGGTCTGGAAAAGTCTAGTAGCCTGCATTTTTATAGACAGATTAAAGATGTGTATGGGGGAGAGGAGTTTTATTTGAAGCTGAACCTACCGTGGAGAACCTTTAAGTATTAGTTGCAGGCGCGAGCAAATTGCATACCACTGCGTAAAGGCTACTGGGAGTCTTATGATGAGAATTGCTTGGGAAGTAGGCGTGCCTGCCCCCTCTGTGGGGAGTTTGGGGATGGGATGGACCCTTTTCTGAGTAGACACCAAAGTTTGGCAAATTTTAATGATAAATATTTTCGATGGGGATGTACCTTCTCTCCCGGGTGTTTTGGGGACTACTTCCAGGGACCTAATTATTGCATTAGGTTGTTTTATAGAGAATAGTCTGATGGCGCGGAAAATAGCTGTAGTTTAAATTTGATGAGTGTTATTGTTCTTTCCTTATTGTTTTTTGTTTATTTTTTCTGGTGTATATGGCCACTAGTTTTTACATACACGCATGTATGTATGTATGTGTACATATGGTGATATTTATTTTTTTTTAAATCTTAATTGATTTTTGATTTCTTAAAGTTAGAAAAGTGAAAACAATTAAAACAATTTTTTTTTAGTAAAGTACAAATAATATTCTGGCTTTTAGAAAGCTTGGATTTTAGAACCCTACTCACATTAATTTCCGCTCGTTTTGAGTTTGGCACTTATTTATTTTAATTTCTGTTTGTTTTGGGTTTTATTTATTTATTGATACTGATTTTTGGTAGTTGTATTCTTGGTAGATTATTTGATTCCAGTTTTGTTCCTTTTGGTTTAATGGAGTTCTTTACTTTTGTTTAAAAACTTATTTTATTGAAAAAGTTTTATTTTTGTAATTAATTTCTGTTTGTTTTATATTGACATAGTCTTTTTCAGGGAGAAAGACTGATCCTCTTCTAGATTTAAACAACCAACCCTTCCATAAAAACCTTAAATACCCCCTGGCCATAGCTTACAACCCTTGCCCCTAACCCTTGCCCCTTATTTGATATTTAGAATATTTTTAATTGAATAGCTATCTCAAAATTTCTATTAGAGGCATTTTGGGACAATACGAAGTGTATGTGTGGAGGGGGGGGGGGGGGTGGCTGCCCTCCGATCACTTTGATTCTTAAAAGGAACACTAGAGTGTCTGATTACCAATCAAATGAGCCCCCTCCGAAGTTTATATGACCATGCTTTCTATAAAAACCTTATATATACCCAAAGTTGTACCCAGACGTAAAAAGTAAAATCTGTATTATGATATTAGTAATAATGATGTTAGTGCTGTCAGTAAATAAAATAAAATACTGAAATAGACAAAACAAATAGAAGCAACTAGAATAAAGAGTCATCAATGCTTTATGTAGTCTACTTTAATGACCAATGAAAAACAACAAAATACTAAAAAATAAAATGTTAATCAATACAAAAGATAAACAAAACAGAGCTAAAAAAAACTGTATATTTTAGTCCTGAGAGGGACTTGGATGGGATAATCTTGACTGACGGGTAGTATCAACGTGAGATGTCTCTTTAACAATAATCACTTTACCATCAAAAAGCTTGGTGAGTATTTCCCTCCACTAGACCTTGCAATCCGCTTCTCACGTTTTGACTTCGCTTAGTGAAGTAGCTGAAGCCTAGGCTTTGTAAGTGACTCAGAATTGAAGATACCAATACCTTACAAACTTTTCATTTCTCTAAGAAGGAGCTGTTGCTGTCTAGCCTTTGGTTCCCACTGGTGCAATTTTTTTTTAACACACAACGGCTCACGGATAGCAGATGCGGGAAAATCGCAAAAATGTTCACATAGAAACGGTTCACTACAGCCATTGCAGCGCAAAGATACTATGATATATTTAAAAAGCATATGCACAGGAATAGGCTAAATCAAATTCTAGAAACCAAGACAATTATTCAAAGGGCTGAACTGTAATAACCTTAGCTAACTATGGCTAATGAAAAATGTAAGTCCAATCTCCTTGGCTCATTTCCTTGTAAAATCCCCCCCCCAGGACTCGCCAAATAAATTTTTTTGTATTTAAAGAACAGAATCCCCATGCTGTTTGTCAAATATTAATAGAAAACTTTTGATAAACATGTTTAGTTTTTCAGTTACTTACAATTTATGGTTCTACAGTGCTTTTAATTTAAAATAACTGATGCAATTTTGTTTAAAAACTTAAAAGTTTGGCTTTTGGGTTGATATCAACCCCAAGGCCTCATTGCTAAACTTAATTTGCTATAATTAATCAATCCCTTAGAAATATGAAAAAAGAATTAAATAAAGCAAATGTAGAAATATATACACTATGATTTTTTCACCACATATTTTACACCTCTATTTCAGAATGTTAGTAGAATATTTTCCGAGCGGATTCAGCCTAACACCAATTTTATAGTCAAAATGACAATTTCAGTGTCAAATACTCAACAGTAAAGGAATTTTGTTGATAAAGGAAAAGTGCTGATGCATCTCCGTATTTTTTTTCAATTTTCAGGGGTAACAGCATCGAACCAGTAGTTGTATAATCTTGAGAGAGGGCTTACGCTAAAGAAAATTGCCAATTTTTTGTATAAAACATCAGTTATTGAGAAAGAGAGTAGAAATGCTATGAAATACAAATTAAAAAATATACAATCAATTTATCATGGTCAAAAATTCTCGGCTAGAGCTTTCGACCAATCCATCTTGAAAACACGTCTTTAAAAGTAATTTGCCACAGAAATAATTCACTAAATGAGAATCACAGTCCTCCATATTAGGCAACAAAAATAATCATTTTAATACAGTAAGAATAAACAAGAATTTAACAAGAAAAAGCAGCTACAGTAGCCTAAGGTGGCCTTTAGCCGTACTTTATAGCTAATATAATTTGGATTGTGGTGTAATTGACTTTGCTTACACGTATGTATTGAAACTGATAATGAAAGGACGCACCTTCGAGACCCGGAACTAGAAGGTAATGAATTGAGGGGCCTTCGGAGCCTATAGAATACGTTACCTTTTAATTGTGTAGATTAAATAAATAAAAAAGTTACCGTAGAAAGGCTTTAACTCGTATCCTTCTCATTAAGAAGGAGAGAAAAGCATCATTGGCCATGGCCTGCGCTTGTCCTCTGTACTACAGCAGCTACTAATCGGTAATGAATCATTGAAATAATTAGTAATTTCAAACCATACAGTAATGACGTCATAACCAATATCATCAGAGGTAACGTCATCAGAGGTTTACGTCATAATGTGGTGTTTTTCTATTCACGTGTTTTGTTTTCAGTAAAGCGCATATTGTGTTCTAGTCTTGAGAGAAGGGTTATCAGCCCTACTTGCGTTAATTTTTTCTGGTTTTGAGTTTGACTTGGCTATTTGTTGTAATTTCTATTCGTTTGGAGTTTCATTTATTTACTGATAGTGATTTGTTTTAGTTTTACGCTTTGAAAATTATTTGACTTTATTTTTGCTCATTTTTGGCTTAATGACGCTCTTTACTCTTCTTTGAAAAACTTCCTTTGTGGAAAAAGGTTTTTAAACTAATTTCTGTTCGTTTTTTATTGTCATAGTCTTTTTCATGGAAAAAATAATGTTTTATATCTTTTCAGTTATTTTATATTATTATCTATAGTAGGGGTTGCTATTTGAATGTTGGAGAAACTTTTTCAACAATTTTTAATCATGATATAAACAGTATTTTTTAATTTAATTTTATAGCTTCTGAAGTTGACCTGAAAAACAAAACATAATATTATTCCCAAAAGTTTCTTTCCATGCTTTTTGACAATCTGGATACAGTTACACTCTTTTTATTTATTTAAATTAAGAAAGCAGAAGTAGTAATAGCAGAATCCCCAAAATTTTCTACTCAATACCCCTAGTCGTTCTTGATATACTCTAATTTTTCCAATTAATTTAGACTAGTTTACGTGCGCGCACGGAACCTAGTATAAATTAATTGGAAAAATTAGAATTGAACTGTAATTCTTCTTTGATAAAATTCAGAATTGAGCTAACTTTTTCTCTCCTTTAAGAAAATTCAGAGAAGAACTTGAAGATTTTTGTACTTCTTTCAGAAAACTCAGAATTAAAGTGGAGCTCCTTATCTTCATGGTGAATATTCACAATCAAAGTATAACTTTTTTTATCTTCTATGAAAAATTTGGAACAGAACTTAAAATTTCTTCATATCTTTGAGAAAAATTAGAACTGAAGTGTAACCTTTTTATTTTCTTGGAAAAAATTAGAATTGATCTGTAACTTATTTCTTTTTCATTGAGAAAATTCAGAAGAGAACTTGAACTTTTCTTTACTTCGTTGAGAAAATTTACAGTTAAAGTGCAACTTTATATCTTCATGGAGAATATTCAGATCCATAGTATAACTTTTTCTATCTTCTACGTATAAATTTATAACAGAACTTTAAATTTGTTTTGTCTTTGGTAAATTAAGAACGGAAGTGTAAGCTTTTTTTATTTTCTTTGGAAAAATTAGGATTGAACTGTAATTCTTCTTTGGCAAAATTCAGAATTGAGCTAACTTTTTTCTCTTCTTTAAGAAAATTCAGAAGAGAACTTGAAAATTTTTGCACTTCTTTGAGAAAACTCAGAATTAAAGTGGAGCTCCTTATCTTCATGGCAAATATTCACAATCAAAGTATAACTTTTTTCTATATTCTTCGAAAAATTTGGAACAGAACTTTTCATTTTTTCATCTCTTTGAGAAAAATCAGAACTGAAGTGGAACCTTTTTATTTTCTTTGGGAAAAATTAGAATTGATCTGTAACTTATTTCTTTTTCATTGAGAAAATTTGGTGTTGGGATAAACAAAAAGTCAAAAATAATGTTGGAGTTCTCCGACATGCTGAATCTAAAAGTGTAATTTCATAGATTCTTAACCTTTTAGGGTTAACTTACCCTTTTAGGGATGACCATTTAGGGTTCTCCAACATGCCGAATCTGAAAGTGTTTTCCTCGACATGCTGAATCTGAAAGTATAATTTTCATGGAGATGAACTATTCTAAAGAATAAAGACGGGTAAGGCTTAAAGATATTTACTGCTTAAACATATTAAAAGATTTTGAAAAAATACATATTTACATAAAAATAATACTTCACTGTTAAACATCCACAATAAACAAAGTTCACTGTTAAACATCAACAAACGAGTATCCCATGATATAGAATACTTTTTACCATGTCTTATGCAATTATCACGATCAGGTATGTCCCTAGGTAACCACTGGGCAAAGAACCTAACCTCCTCTGCAGGACGGTGATAAGCCCCTTCAAATTTAGGACACTTAAAATCTTCTAAATTGAAAAGTGGAATCCTAGGTTCAAAGTTTCGAATTAGAACTTTATCTGTAGGCACATTACCCTTTACATATAGTGCTTCAACCCCGACAAAGCTGCAAATTTCACTGAATTTTTCCTGAATATTTCTCAGTTCCTGACCACTTTTATTATGAGGTACAATGACTCTATTGTAGAATCCCAGTGTGTTTATACGCTGTAATATAGTACTTCATAAGATTTTATCATAATCAAACATATTATAGTTCACCGTCCTATGATAACAGTCAATTTCTTCCAGTTTCATTGACAATAATAAAAATGCACATTCAAATATAACACCACAGGTTGATTTTTTCAAACCAATAAATTCTTTGTCATATAGTCCTATCATTCTGGAGACTATTAATGTAATATTTGAGCAGAGAAGTACTTCATCAAACTTTTACATCTTTTCTCAAGGTTAGAAAGACTTATGACTAGGAGGAGGAATCCTAAGGCCATCTGAATTCATTGTGTGGGAGATTCATAAAACCCCTAGAATTCATTGTGGGGAGGAGTCATAAAACTCTCGGTGTCTATTGCATGCAAATGAAATATGGAAATTATTACGTAGTTCCTAATTTTCAGAACTTAAAACTACGTATGAAACATGAAAATTGTTACGTAACTTAGCTTGTAAAATATTACATGTTTGTTAATATCATATATCTTCAACTTTTTGATAGATATTCTAAGCATTTGTGGTGCTAGCATACTCTAAAATAATGGAAATATAACAAAGTAATTTATAGTATATTTTTAAAGAAGGAATGACATGTAGAATATTAATATAAAAATATGTTTTATACTTTATTATACATTATTAACATTATTGAACAACTTTAGACATTCTGAATCTGCATCATAAGATAATTCATCGTGTTGTCTCTTGATAGTGCCCTCTGTAGGGATATCCATCTTGTCTTTGTCTCTTCTTTATATATTTCTTTTCTGCTATATCGTACCTCCTTTTTTGAGAGCTTCCCTGTGCTCCTGATCTTCCTTGTAATGAAAGGATGTCCATTGTCTGTATTGTTTCTTGTGATAATTGTCACTCTCTTCCACTGCAGAATCTGATGAGCCAACCCCTTTTCTCACCATTTCATAAAAGATTCTCCTTCTCATTTCACGCAAATTGTCCTCTTCTATTTCAATTCCCATGATTTCTAAATTTTCTACATTACTCTCATACAAATCCCTGAAGTCATGATAGTGGCCATTACAAATAGCACACTCACAATAAAAAGATATTTCTAACTCTACACATTGATCCATGTTATAATCTGCTATGTTGCTGTTTGATGTAAATTTAGTTCTCAAATGATACAGTCGTGTGGTGTCGATAATAAGCCATATAGTACCACAGGGAAAACAGCGTCGTGTCTATAAGGAAGCATAGCGTATGATTGGTACAGTCGCAAGCATATTTCATGTCATTTTGAGAAACAATTGGAGGGGGGTAACCTAAAAGGCAATGTTACTTTTCCAAGGATAGCTAAAAGCCAATTCAATAACCCATTATCATACTTAATTCAAACATTACATTAACCCATTCAATCAACAGATTTTATTTTCACTGTCCTCGGTGCTTTAACAGTAAACAATAAGTCGGTGTGGGAGGATCTTACTCCAACTCAACCCCCGACACTTACTATGAATTCCTCTTCCGATAAACTTTCTTCTTTGGCACAGTGACAAACTATCTGCCTTAATTTCAATTAATAACTCTATTTAATTTTTCTTTCAAACTCATCTTAAAAATAAAACTTCACCTCAAATATCCTTCTGAACTCAACCCACGAAAATAATATAAAATACGAAAAAAGGCTTGAAATGAACGAGTATAGCTGCAAGTATATTTCATGTCATTTTGAAAAAAAGTTGGTGGGTGGGGGGTAACCTAAACGTCACCCCGAGGTAGCTTTTGCCCAAAGTTTTACGGTTTACCGAAATTACATTAGCAAGGTATTTCCTTAAGGTCAATTGTGCGAAAGCCCCATGCTTCCAATATTTGGAAAGTGGTTATGTACAGCCTTTAAAACTTTGCTTTATTCCCAAAAATCGTAAATATGTAATTCGCTAGATTTAGTGGAAAAACTTAAACGTCCCTAGTAAAAATTTGTAATATGTATTCAATGTATTTTCAGTTCCGTAATTCTTTTTATCAACAACAAAATGGTCTCCCTTTGAGAGCACCGCTATCCGGGTTATTAGCGAACAAAAAATGGGTAAATTTGAAAACCTCTCCATCACTGAGCTAGGCTATGAATTGGCTGAACATAGCCTACCACTTGATGCCTTTTTTGTCTCTTTCTAAATTTGATCATTGTGCTGCTTTGAATGTTAAGTCCCTTATGGACCCTTCTCATCAATCAATTTGATTATAATATTATTTTGATAAAAATGGGAACCGAATTACCTCATTCAAAGGCAAGGCTTAGGCCTACTTCTAAGACAGTAACTAGAAAGGAAAAAAGGACACTGTTCTGTGGCTTTGATAAAAATTATGATAAGAAATGGGTAAATTTGGACACCTTCCCATTACTGAGCTAGGCTATGAATTGGCTGAACATAGCCTACCACTTAATGCCTTTTTCTGCTCTTTCCAAATTTGATCATAATGGTACTTGTCTATTATAGCGACCACAGCCGAGAGGTAAAGCTAGGTCAAGTCACATGTCTCAATCCGTTTCACCCGGAATAATCCCCTAAAATGTCAATTTTTTATGCTTTAAGTATGTTTTATGTCATTCTAAGACATGTAAAAAAATTAAAATAAAATTATCATGTTAAAAAAATAAACTTCAAAAAAGTATTAAAAAAATGGGGGGATGGGCCCAAAAAGTTGGAATGAGGGGGCCTCCTGGAGGTTGGGGAGAGGGGACCTTGGAGGTTGAGGTCCTTTTTGGCTAGGGTCATTGGTGGTTGCGGTCCTTGATGGTTCAAATCCATAACCATCTCACTAATCCCATATTGTGTACTTGTCTATTATAGCGACCAAAGCCAAGAAGTGAAGCTATGTCAAGTCATTTGTCTCAAACTGTTTCACCTTAAATAATCCCCTAAAATGTAAATTAATCTCTGACGTTTCCTTTGTTCTGGCAACTGTGTCCAGATACATTTTAAATTCCTATGAAGCCTATTGATTTTTCTGTCATGAATTCTTACACAATCGGAGCTCTACAAGTTCAACGTAATTTATGTCTGTATTAATTACACATCATATTGCCTCGAAATTAATGATAATATGTTATCAATGAATGTTCACGGGGTAAAATTGTGTCATTACAGTTACGTAAATTCATTGGTGAAATTCCAGGGATATTAGTTGCGTCACTCCCGTTAGAATTTCTGGCTCTGTGATTGGTTTAGAAAGAGGATATGGTCTTCTATAGTTCGTATTGTAGCCGTCTGAGTGGCTGTAATCTTGTATAGATCGTATTGGATACACACCCTCTACTTTTGATTCAATCGTTTACTTTTATCTGAAGCCTTTCTACCATGTAAATTGGATTCAGTGTACGAAAGGGGAAGCAAAAAAAAAAAAAACAGGGCATATTCAAAATTTGACATCTTACTTTGATTAAAAAAAATCTTCCCATGCAAGATTTGAATCCCTTACCTTAGTTTGAAAAGAAAACCTTATGAATATTCTACCACGTAGCCTACTCGCTGTTTTCTAGCATAAGTTTGGCAAGGATGGCTCAATATTGACCCAGTTTACAGGTTAGGGGGAAATCGAGGTTTTCTTAGATGGAAACACAACCCGTTAAAAAATAACAGAAAAGTTGTCCCGAAATTTTACGGTCAAATTCAGTAATGAATGACCTATACCCCCCCCCCCCTCCCGATAAAAAGAATGAAAAAGAAGGTGAAATCTTTAATTTTTGGAAATCAATAAATCAGATATCCAGTTAAGCTAAAATTTCGAGGAAAAGTCCGTGTGCCCTACAGAACCTCAACACGTAAGTTTAGGTGTCGTTTAAAAATGACTGGGTTTGGAAGGATAAGTATTTCCACTCGATTTTCATTATTAGAGGAAAAAATCATAACAAGTTGAAACTAAGCCTACTTTTTAGTTTAATTTACGCCTACAATGTATACCGTTTCCTATCTCTCTCCGACCCCAAAAACCCGGAATTTGTTAATTTTATCACCTGTTTCCTCTTGTAGGAGACATTGCACTTCCTCCTTACACGAAACCAAAACTTTAGGGGGTCAGAGTCTTTTCGAAGATATTGAAAATGCATTTTGATGACGCTGAGAAAAAAAAATTTGATAACGGAATTTTAGTTTTTTCCTTTATCTTTTAACATGTAATTCAGGGAAGTATTTGACAGTTCTTGGAAAAAAACACTGAGTGGGTGGGGGGGGGGAGCTAAATCTCTACACCATTTAATGTTCAGTTATAGTCCTAATCGTCCGTAATATAAAGCGTGATATATTCGAAAAAGAAAAAGAAAACTAAAAGGTACGGTAACCAATGTAATACAGCACAAGCTTTTACTCGGGACTAGGTAATTACAGCATAGATTAGATCATTAATTATAAGCACAATTACTTGTTTCATCATCTTACTTAACTAGTTGTTACAGTTCTCCACTTTCTTTGCAGAACACTAATTGAGCAGCTTAACAAAGAGGGAAATTTGACCTTCCCTTTTATCCAATTATACGCTCGAAAGAAAAAATGAGTAGAAAATTGGTTATATTTTCTTTTAATCACGCAAAAAAAAACACTTTTACAAACTACCTCCCTGCCCTAATTTCATAAAACATATCCACAGGTAATTTTTAAGCAACATCAAAACTTGTTGTTCACATGAAAATAAATATAAAGTAAGAAAGACAACTTCAGTGTTTCATTTATTTACGTAAGGTTTATTTTACAGTTTCTAAGACGACACTGATTAGATAACAAAATAAAAAACAAAAATAGAGCAAAATGAACAAAAGATTTTCAGCCAATCTAAAGAATAATCCCCGAAAATCAAATATTTCAGCAAAGACATCCGTTTCGCATTCCTTAGAGCCAGGAAAGCATTGAAGAAATAGAACCTAAGAATAAAGTTTGTGTTGAACAGCCTTAAAAACTAGAGCTAAAAAGTATAAAATCAAGAGTTATGTGATTGAAAACAAAACGTAAGTACTTCTGGAAAACAACCAATCAAAACAAAAGCAGAAGTGTGAGCCCAGTATGCAATTACAATCGCCTGACACCAACAGATATTTATGCAGAAAGTTATTCCGACATGGGCCCAATTTCGACAATAACCCATAAAGAGGCAAATCAAATGCAAGACAGAGCACATTATAGGAAAAACCCCAGTAATGTTTATATGTCTTCTTTACGTGCCCTTACGTATATACAAGGACATGAGATTGCTTATTTTTCACGTCGACCGAAAAGAAAAAATACTTTTTATTCTAAAAATCAAATTATCCTGGGAAAAATATGAAAAACTGCACCCTAAAATTGCTATTTGAATGTGTGTTCAAGGACATACTAACGTTACTAATGGCCATCTTCCTGCTGCTCTATGTAAAAATATATCTTTTGTTTCTGATCAATCGACTTATCATCTCTGCATCCCAGCAATTTACAGATTCTTCATACTCCATCAGTGAGGTCTGATTTCAACCCTCTGACAATTTGCAACAGGATTTGGAACACGCTCCCTGTTTCTACACGAAGCGCCACTCGTTTGGTATGTTCAAAAATTATGTTAGGGATTTTCTAGGTAGTAATTAATTTTTTTTTTCCTTTTTTTTATGTTGATCATTGTATCTTTTGATTTTTTTTTATCTTATGATTTTTCTTGTGTTGAGTCTCTTAAGGGTGTGAATGTATGATGTTGAAAATTTTTTTGTTTTTTAAGTATTTGTTTCATTTTTGTTTCTCCCCTGTTTTTTTCCTGGCCATAGAGCCTTACGGGGGAGTATATATTGAAGTGTATTTTGTTGAGTTTATTGATTGAATAAAATTGATTGATTGATTGATATTCCGAGTATCTTCAATTCCAAAGACATCGCTTATTTATTGGAGATTAATAACAAAAAATTCCGAAAAAGAGTTTTCTAAAGAAAAGTAAGGGCCATATTAAAGCTTAAGCTGAATATGCAAATCAAGCTTAAAACGAACAAAAATATGAGTAGAGTAGGAACTACCATTTCTACGACTTTACGTTCCTTCCGGTTCTTCTAGTAGGTAAACAGGTCATCACACTCTTTCAAGGAATATACATGTTTTTTTTAGAGAAAGTTCGCGGTTTGTCCAATATAATAACTTGATTAGTCAGTTTTCTAAAAAAAAACTTGTCATACTACAATGTACTTAATTTAAAAAAAAAACCGATATAATTGTGATGCTATAAGACTGGTTTCGCTTCATGGGTTCATTAATAGAAGGACTAATGTTTATGAAAAGGGTAATTACTTCTTTAGTTTACGAGATTTGCGAATTTTTTGCGAAAAGATATTTGCGTAGACGCTTACAAGGGGCATTGCTAGAAAGTATTCAATAGCTTAATTGAAAAGTAACGATAGAATGACATTGTGACTTGACCTAGCTTTACCTCGCCGTTGTGGTCTGTATAATACGTAAGTAACGTTTGAAAAATATTGTCAATTTAAAAAGAAAGGGCTGAAATGTGTGATGAGGGGGGGGGGTTGCAGAGAGGGGTGAGGGGCACGAGGGTTCAGTTAAAGGGGAGACAGGTGCACGGAGGGTTTCGGTTATACACGGGGTCAGTTACAAGGGGGGGCCAGTTGCATGAGGGGAATCCCTTTTTTTTTAGTAAATCGGGCTCCCTGTTTTCAAAATCCCTTTTTCTTCTGAGGCTTGGAGCATTTGGTGACTAGATATACGGGGTTTCAGTTATACAGGGGTTCAGTTACATGGGATTGGTGGTTGTTATAATACACAAGTTCTATTTGAACAGTGTTGTGAGATCCCCTACCACATCCCCAAAGGACTCCGATTCCCCCACCCCGTGTATTAGCGAAGTTACTCTGTGGTCGTTATAATACACAAGCTTTAGTTTACGAGATTTGGGGACTTGAGTTGCACGAGAGTTCAGTTACATACGGATTCACTTACACGGGGGTTTAGTTAAATATTCGTCTGAAAAATAGGAGTTCACACTTAAAAAATTTCTATTAAGAGCTATTTTTATGGAAATGTTTCATTTTTGAACCAAAACTATGCTTTTCTGACTGAAGATACACATTTGAATCAGAAAAGGTGAAAATGTACACATCTAAAACATAAAAGTGTGTTTTGACTATATTTTCTATAATTTAGTCTGAAAAATAGGACTTCACACTTAAAAAGTTCTATTAAGAGCTTTTTTATGGAAATGGTTCATTTTTGAACCGAAACTATGCTTTTTTGACTGAAGATATACATTATAATCAGAGAAACTGTTTAAAAATATGCTAAAAGATGATTCCCGTGAAGCTATTGTAGTTTTCTATAAAAAATAAATGATTTTTTCAAAATCAAAGAAAATGGCCCCATCTTTAGCAAATATAGCCTTAGCTAGTTAAAAATGCGCATAAATTCTTGATTTTCAATCTAACTTAACTTGTAGGAATAGGACTTCATTCAGACAAGTAAATCGGCTTTATTTAAAATATATTAATTGCACAAAAAAGACTATTATTTTTCATTGTTTTTCCTTCCAGGTGCTAAGGTCTCCATCTCGCTTTCAGTTAGTTTTTTTCTAAGTATACGATAGTAACGATTATGCCATCTCCATACTTCATAGTAGCCATCATGAGTTATATAATGATAATCATCCAATTAAGGCTCCCGATCTAAAAAACAAAAACAAAAACAATTAAAAATAGAACTAGATATTAACTAACAATTTTTAGTGCTAGTGTTACAATTGTTAACATGTATAACTACAGAATGATTTAAAACTGTATTAAAAGTTCAGAAACACATCTATACTATTTGCTAACAAACAGGGGTTCATTTACATAGGGTGGTTGGTAGTTATAATAAAAAATTTATTTTTTAATTTTGTTTTGAGTTCCCCAACCCCCCCCCACACTGCCTCCGACTCCCCCCCCCCCCCATCCCAGCCCATGTATTAGCGAAGTTACTCTGCGGTCGTTATAATACACAAGCTTTAGTTTACGAGATTTGGGGACTTGAGTTGCACGAGAGTTCAGTTACATACGGATTCAGTTACACGGGGGTTTAGTTAAATTTTCGTCTGAAAAATAGGAGTTCACACTTAAAAAAGTTCTATTAAGAGCTATTTTTATGGAAATGGTTCATTTTTGAACCAAAACTATACTTTTCTGACTGAACATACACATTTGAATCAGAAAAGGTGAAAATGTACACATCTAAAACAGAAAAGTGTGTTTTGACTATATTTTCTATAATTTAGTCTGAAAAATAGGACTTCACACTTAAAAAGTTCTATTAAGAGCTTTTTTTTTATGGAAATGGTTCATTTTTGAACCGAAACTATGCTTTTGTGACTGAAGATATACATTATAATCAGAGAAATTGTTTAAAAATACGCTGAAAGATGAGTCCCGTGAAGCTATTGTAGTTTTCTATAAAAAATAAATGATTTTTCAAAATCAAAGACACGAGGGTTTAGTTAAATTTTCGTCTGAAAAAATAGGAGTTCACGCTTAAAAAAGTTCTATTAAGAGCTATTCTTATGGAAATGATTCATTTTTGAACTAAAACTATGCTTTTCTGACTGAACATACACATTTGAATCAGAAAAGGTGAAAATGTACACATCTAAAACAGAAAAGTGTGTTTTGACTATATTTTCTATAATTTAGTCTGAAAAATAGGACTTCACACTTAAAAAAGTTCTATTAAGAGCTTTTTTTCCGCTTTTATTTCAGCCAATTGTGTTTAACAAAAAAAAAATAATGGAATTATTTACTGATCTTCAGTTGTTGTGATTTTAAAAGTTCTGCTTTTGTTTCAGTCAATCGTGTATCTTCCCCAAAAAATACTTTTCAGACAATCAACTTCAGACTAACAAGAATTTTTTTTTTTTAACTGAATTGGAAAATTTTGATATTATTTTGGGAAAATAGAATTGATCAATAACTTATTTCATTTTCATTAAGAAAATTCAGAATCAAAGTTGAACTTTTCTTCTTCCAGGAAAATATTTGAAACAGAACTGTAAATTTTTTCATCTCTTTGAGAAAAATCTGAATTGAAGTGGAAAATTTTATATTATTTTAGGAAAATAGAATTGATCAATAACTTATTTCATTTTCATTGAGAAAATTCAGAATCGAAGTTGAACTTTTTTAGTCTTCGCGATTTTTGTACTAACCATGAGTTTTGTAACAGCAAGCGAGCAAGCTATTAATTGGTTTTTAGAGTTTTTCGGTTACTATTGAGCCGTGTCGATCCTTACTTACAGTTCGTTACCACGAACACAATAAATTGTTTCAGCCAATCGTGTATCTCCCCCGAAAAAATACTTTTCAGACAATCAACTTCAGACTAACTTTTTTTTTTTAACTGAAGTGTAAAATTTTGATATTATTTTGGTAAAATAGAATTTATCAATAACTTATTTCATTTTCATTAAGAAAATTCAGAATCAAAGTTGAACTTTTCTTCTTCCAGGAAAATATTTGGAACAGAACTTTAAATTTTTTCATCTCTTTGAGAAAAATCTGAACTGAAGTGGAAAATTTTATATTATTTTTGGAAAATAGAATTGATCAATAACTTATTTCATTTTCATTGAGAAAATTCAGAATCGAAGTTGAACTTTTTTAGTCTTCACGATTTTTGTATTAACCAGGAGTTTTGTAACAGCAAGCGAGCAAGCTATTAATTGGTTTTTAGAGTTTTTCGGTTACTATTGAGCCGTGTCGATCCTTACTTACATTTCGTTACCACGAACACAATAAATTATTTCAGCCAATAGTGGATCTCCCCCGAAAAAACACTTTTCAAACAATCAACTTCAGACTAACCAGAATTTTTTTTTAACTGAAGTGTAAAATTTTTATATTATTTTGGGAAAATAGAATTGATCAATAACTTATTTCATTTTTCATTCAGAAAATTCAGAATCGAAGTTGAACTTTTCTTCTTCCGGGAAAATATTTGGAACAGAACTTTAAATTTTTTCATCTCCTTGAGAAAAATTTGAGTTTAAACTATTGAAGTTTCTATAAATTTAAGTTAAAAAAGCTGCTCACCAAGTTTAGCGAAATAAAAACGTTTATTTGCAGCATTCCCCTTCATCTTCCAAATTGTAAGAAGGAACTGAATGTATATCATCCCATTCTTAAGGCATTTTATAACTTATATCTTAGGAATTAAGTCTCTCTCTTTTTATGAGATTCAAACACTTAATACCCACAAGCATATGCGGGTCAAATTTCATCTTAAAGTGTCAACGTATCTGATAGAATAATTTAAGTCTTATGATCAATTTCATAAAACCTATAATTTTCACCTTTTTCTCCATTAAGCATCAATTACTTCAAGAAATTAATTCCACATTGTTGCAGATAGGAGCTTGAAACTTCCGAAGTAGGGTTATTGGTTTTTAGAGTTTCGGTAACTATTGAGTCGTGTCGCTCCTTACTTACAGTTCGTTAGCACAAACACAAAAAATGTTATAACTCTTAACATTTAAATCTTGGCAAATCCAAAACACCTGTGCAGTGATTTTTTCAAGTGCGTTTAGATGTTAAATTCCAATTAATAGGCACGTAACGTATCTAAAACAGAAAAGTGTGTTTTGACTATATTTTCTATAATTTAGTCTGAAAAATAGGACTTCACACTTAAAAAGTTCTATTAAGAGCTTTTTTTTCCGCTTTTATTTCAGCCAATTGTGTTTTTGATATTATTTTGGGAAAATAGAATTGATCAATAACTTATTTCATTTTCATTAAGAAAATTCAGACTCAAAGTTGAACTTTTCTTCTTCCAGGAAAATATTTGGAACAGAACTTTAAATTTTTTCATCTCTTTGAGAAAAATCTGAATTGAAGTGGAAAATTTTATATTATTTTAGGAAAATAGAATTGATCAATAACTTATTTCATTTTCATTGAAAAAATTCAGAATCGAAGTTGAACTTTTTTAGTCTTTGCGATTTTTGTACTAACCATGAGTTTTGTAACAGCAAGCGAGCAAGCTATTAATTGGTTTTTAGAGTTTTTCGGTTACTATTGAGCCGTGTCAATCCTTACTTACAGTTCGTTACCACGAACACAATAAATTGTTTCAGCCAATCGTGTATCTCCCCCGAAAAAATACTTTTCAGACAATCAACTTCCGACTAACTTTTTTTGTAACTGAAGTGGAAAATTTTGATATTAGTTTGGGAAAATAGAATTGATCAATAACTTATTTCATTTTCATTAAGAAAATTCAGAATCAAAGTTGAACTTTTCTTCTTCCAGGAAAATATTTGGAACAGAACTTTAAATTTTTTCATCTCTTTGAGAAAAATCTGAATTGAAGTGGAAAATTTTATATTATTTTAGGAAAATAGAATTGATCAATAACTTATTTCATTTTCATTGAGAAAATTCAGAATCGAAGTTGAACTTTTTAGTCTTCGTGATTTTTGTATTAACCAGGAGTTTTCTAACAGCAAGCGAGCAAGCTATTAAAGCTGATAGAACATTACCAATTCTAAAATTTATGCTCGACTTATGTTAATTTCTGCTCGTTTTGAGTCTGACTCGGTTAAACCACTGTTTGCAATCCATTTCTCCGTTGAGATGACCTGTTTGACTAGTTGCTTTACAAGTTTTTTTGATAACTTGATAGGTGATTAGGATTTGAATAATGACTTCAGGAAAGAGTTTGTTACTTGCTTACAATAGAACTATTCTAAAGAACAAGGACGGGTTAAGCTTAAAGATATTTATTGCTTAAATGTATTAACATATAGCAAAAATAACATCAAATAATCTACCAATAGTGAAACTGTCACAAATCCGCATTGATAAATAAATGAAACCCAAAATTAACATAAATTTTTTTTTTTGAAGGGGGAGGGGGGGATTTTTCCGCGGAGATGGATCAATAACTTATTACATTTTCATTGAGAACATTCAGAATCGAAGTTGAACTTTTTAGTCTTCGCGATTTTTGTATTAAACAGGAGTTTTCTAACAGCAAGCGAGCAAGCTATTAAAGCTGATAGAACATTACCAATTCTAAAATTCGCGCTCGACTTATGTTAATTTCTGCTCGTTTTGAGTCTGACTCGGTTAAACCACTGTTTGCAATCCATTTCTCCGTTGAGAGGACCTGTTTGACTAGTTGCTTTACAAGTTTTTTGATAACTTGATAGGTGATTAGGATTTGAATAATGACTTCAGGAAAGAGTTTGTTACTTGCTTACAATAGAACTATTCTAAAGAACAAGGATGGGTTAAGCTTAAAGATATTTATTGCTTAAATGTATTAACAGATAGCAAAAATAACATCAAATAATCTACCAATCGTGAAACTGACAAAAATCCACATTGATAAATAAATGACACCCACCCTGAACAATAATTTTTTTTTTTTAAGGGGGAGGGAGGCATTTTTCCGTGGAGATAGGGGCCAGATTTACTGGCATTATTTGGAAAACGATAATACAATAAATTAAAAAAAAAAGTTTTTTCAACTTAAAGTAAGGAGCAAAATTAAAACTTATAACGAAGAGAATTATTACGTATACGAAGGGGATGGCCCCCCCCCTCCAGGGACCACAGGGACCGAAAGCCTACCACGAGTGGGACCCTCCCCCCCCCCCCCAACCCCGGGGTTGGGGTTAATCTAGGTTCACTTAGACGCGCGCGTCTAAGTGAACCTAGATTAACCCCAACCCCGGGGTTGGGGGGGTCCCACTCGTGGTAGGCTTCGGTCCCTGTGGTCCCTGGAGGGGGGGATCCCCTTCGTATACGTAATAATTCTCTTCGTTCTAAGTTTTAATTTTGCTCCTTACTTTCAGTTGAAAAAACTTTTTTTAATTTATTGTATTATCGTTTTCTAAATAATGCCAGTAAATCTGGCTCCCATCTCCATGGAAAAATCCCTCCCTCCCCCTTCAAAAAAAAAATGTATGTTCATTTTGGGTTTCATTTATTTATCGATGCTGATTTGTGACAGTTTCACGATTGGTAGATTATTTGATGTTATTTTTGCTATCTGTTAATACATTTAAGCAATAAATATCTTTAAGCTTAACCCATCCTTGTTCTTTAGAATAGTTCTATTGTAAGCAAGTAACAAACTCTTTCCTGAAGTCATTATTCAAATCCTAATCACCTATCAAGTTATCAAAAAACTTGTAAAGCAACTAGTCAAACAGGTCCTCTCAACGGAGAAATGGATTGCAAACAGTGGTTTAACCGAGTCAGACTCAAAACAAGCAGAAATTAACATAAGTCGAGCGCGACTTTTAGAATTGGTAATGTTCTATCAGCTTTAATAGCTTGCTCGCTTGCTGTTAGAAAACTCCTGGTTAATACAAAAATCGCGAAGACTAAAAAGTTCAACTTCGATTCTGAATGTTCTCAATGAAAATGAAATAAGTTATTGATCCATCTCCACGGAAAAATCCCGCCCCCCCCACAAAAAAAAAAATGTATGTTCATTTTGGGTTTCATTTATTTATCGATGCGGATTTGTGACAGTTTCACGATTGGTAGATTATTTGATGTTATTTTTGCTATCTGTTAATACATTTAGGCAATAAATATCTTTAAGCTTAACCCGTCCTTGTTCTTTAGAATAGTTCTATTGTAAGCAAGTAACAAACTCTTTCCTGAAGTCATTATTCAAATCCTAATCACCTATCAAGTTATCAAAAAAACTTGTAAAGCAACTAGTCAAACAGGTCCTCTCAACGGAGAAATGGATTGCAAACAGTGGTTTAACCGAGTCAGACTCAAAATGAGCAGAAATTAACATAAGTCGAGCACGAATTTTAGAATTGGTAATGTTCTATCAGCTTTAATAGCTTGCTCGCTTGCTGTTAGAAAACTCCTGGTTAATACAAAAATCGCGAAGACTAAAAAGTTCAACTTCGATTCTGAATTTTCTCAATGAAAATGAAATAAGTTATTGATCAATTCTATTTTCCAAAAATAATATAAAATTTTCCACTTCAATTCAGATTTTTCTCAAAGAGATGAAAAAATTTAAAGTTCTGTTCCAAATATTTTCCTGGAATAAGAAAATTTCAAATTTTATTATGAATTTTCTTAATTAAAATGAAATAAGTTATTGATCAATTCTATTTTCACAAAATAATATCAAAATTTTCCACTTCAGTTAAAAAAAAAGTTAGTCTGAAGTTGATTGTATGAAAAGTATTTTTTCGGGGGAGATACACGATTGGCTGAAAAAATTTATTGTGTTCGTGGTAACGAACTGTAAGTAAGGATTGACACGGCTCAATAGTAACCGAAAAACTCTAAAAACCAATTAATAGCTTGCTCGCTTGCTGTTACAAAACTCATGGTTAATACAAAAATCGCGAAGACTAAAAAGTTCAACTTCGATTCTGAATTTTCTCAATGAAAATGAAATAAGTTATTGATCAATTCTATTTTCCTAAAATAATATAAAATTTTCCACTTCAATTCAGATTTTTCTCAAAGAGATGAAAAAATTTAAAGTTCTGTTCCAAATATTTTCCTGGAAGAAGAAAAGTTCAACTTTGATTCTGAATTTTCTTAATGAAAATGAAATAAGTTATTGATCAATTCTATTTTCCCAAAATAATATCAAAAACACAATTGGCTGAAATAAAAGCGGAAAAAAAAAGCTCTTAATAGAACTTTTTAAGTGTGAAGTCCTATTTTTCAGACTAAATTATAGAAAATATAGTCAAAAAACACTTTTCTGTTTTAGATACGTTACGTGCCTATTAATTGGAATTTAACATCTAAACGCACTTGCAAAAATCACTGCACAGGTGTTTTGTATTTGCCAAGATTTAAATTTTAAGAGTGATAAAATTTTTTGTGATTGTGCTAACGAACTTTAAGTAAGGAGCGACACGACTCAATAGTTACCGAAACTCTAAAAACCAATAACCCTACTTCGGAAGTTTCAAGCTCCTATCTGCAAAAATGTGGAATTAATTTCTTGAAGTAATTGATGCTTAATGGAGAAAAAGGTGAAAATTATAGGTTTTATGAAATTGATCATAAGACTTAAATTATTCTATCAGATACGTTGGCACTTTAAGATGAAATTTGACCCGCATATGCTTGTGGGTATTAAGCGTTTGAATCTGATAAGAAGAGAGACTTAATTTCCAAGATATAAGGTATAAAATACCTTAAGAATGGGATGATATACATTCAGTTCCTTCTTACAATTTGGAAGATGAAGGGGAATGCTGCAAATAGACGTTTTTATTTCGCTAAACTTGGTGAGCAGCTTTTTAACTTAAATTTATAGAAACTTCAATAGTTTAAACTCAAATTTTTCTCAAGGAGATGAAAAAATTTAAAGTTCTGTTCCAAATATTTTCCCGGAAGAAGAAAAGTTCAACTTCGATTCTGAATTTTCTGAATGAAAATGAAATAAGTTATTGATCAATTCTATTTTCACAAAATAATATCAAAATTTTCCACTTCAGTTAAAAAAAATTCTGGTTAGTCTGAAGTTGATTGTCTGAAAAGTATTTTTTCGGGGAGATACACGATTGGCTGAAACAATTTATTGTGTTCGTGGTAACGAACTGTAAGTAAGGATCGACACGGCTCAATAGTAACCGAAAAACTCTAAAAACCAATTAATAGCTTGCTCGCTTGCTGTTACAAAACTCCTGGTTAATACAAAAATCGTGAAGACTAAAAAGTTCAACTTCGAATCTGAATTTTCTCAATGAAAATGAAATAAGTTATTGATCAATTCTATTTTCCTAAAATAATATAAAATTTTCCACTTCAATTCAGATTTTTCTCAAAGAGATGAAAAAATTTAAAGTTCTGTTCCAAATATTTTCCTGGAAAAAAAAAAGTTCAACTTTGATTCTGAATTTTCTTAATGAAAATGAAATAAGTTATTGATCAATTCTATTTTCCCAAAATAATATCAAAATTTTCCACTTCAGTTAAAAAAAAAAGTTAGTCTGAAGTTGATTGTCTGAAAAGTATTTTTTCGGGGGAGATACACGATTGGCTGAAACAATTTATTGTGTTCGTGGTAACGAACTGTAAGTAAGGATCGATACGGCTCAATAGTAACCGAAAAACTCTAAAAACCAATTAATAGCTTGCTCGCTTGCTGTTACAAAACTCATGGTTAATACAAAAATCGCGAAGACTAAAAAAGTTCAACTTCGATTCTGAATTTTCTCAATGAAAATGAAATAAGTTATTGATCAATTCTATTTTCCTAAAATAATATAAAATTTTCCACTTCAATTCAGATTTTTCTCAAAGAGATGAAAAAATTTACAGTTCTGTTCCAAATATTTTCCTGGAAGAAGAAAAGTTCAACTTTGATTCTGAATTTTCTTAATGAAAATGAAATAAGTTATTTATCAATTCTATTTTCAAAAAATAATATCAAAATTTTCCACTTCAGTTAAAAAAAAAAATTATTCTTAGTCTGAACTTGATTGTCTTAAAAGTATTTTTTGGGGAAGCTACACGATTGGCTGAAACAAAATCAGAACTTTTAAAATCACAACAACTGAAGATCAGTAAATAATTCCATTATTTTTTTTTTTGTTAAACACAATTGGCTGAAATAAAAGCGGAAAAAAAAAAGCTCTTAATAGAACTTTTTTAAGTGTGAAGTCCTATTTTTAAGACTAAATTATAGAAAATATAGTCAAAACACACTTTTCTGTTTTAGATGTGTACATTTTCACCTTTTCTGATTCAAATGTGTATGTTCAGTCAGAAAAGCATAGTTTTAGTTCAAAAATGAATCATTTCCATAAAAATAGCTCTTGATATAACTTTTTAAAGAGTGAACTCCTATTTTTTCAGACGAAAATTTAACTAAACCCTCGTGTCTTTGATTTTGAAAAATCATTTATTTTTTATAGAAAACTACAATAGCTTCACGGGAATCATCTTTTAGCGTATTTTTAAACAATTTCTCTGATTATAATGTATATCTTCAGTCACAAAAGCATAGTTTCGGTTCAAAAATGAACCATTTCCATAAAAAAAAAAAAAAAAAAAAAAAAAAAAAAAAAGCTCTTAATAGGACTTTTTAAGTGTGAAGTCCTATTTTTCAGACTAAATTATAGAAAATATAGTCAAAACACACTTTTCTGTTTTAGATGTGTACATTTTCACCTTTTCTGATTCAAATGTGTATGTTCAGTCAGAAAAGTATAGTTTT
Source organism: Artemia sp. Qi Xiang Cuo (assembly GCF_049724085.1). Lineage (NCBI taxonomy): Eukaryota > Metazoa > Arthropoda > Branchiopoda > Anostraca > Artemiidae > Artemia > Artemia sp. Qi Xiang Cuo. The sequence continues at coordinate 56,181,886 of NC_142797.1, read as the reverse complement.
GGTTCAAAAATGAACCATTTCCATAAAAATAACTCTTAATAGAACTTTTTTAAGTGTGAACTCCTATTTTTCAGACGAAAATTTAACTAAACCCCCCGTGTAACTGAATATGTATGTAACTGAACTCTCGTGCAACTCAAACCCCCAAATCTCTTAAACTAAAGCTTGTGTATTATAACGACCGCAGAGTAACTTCGCTAATACATGGGCTGGGATGGGGGGGGGGGAGTCGGAGTCCTTTGGGGGTGTGGTAGGGGATCTCACAACACTATTCAAATATAACTTTTGTATTATAACGACCACCGACCCTATGTAACTGAACCCCTGTTTGTTAGCAAATAGTATAGATGTGTTTCTGAACTTTTAATACAGTTTTAAATCATTCTGTAGTTCTATATGGTAACAATTGTAACACTACCACTAACAATTGTTAGTTAAGATCTAGTTCTATTTTGAATTGTTTTTGTTTTTTTTTTAGATAGGGAGCCTAGATTGGATGATGATCATTATATAACTCATGATGGCTACTATGAAGTATGGAGATGTCATAATCGTTACTATCGTATACTTAGAAAAAAAAACTAACTGAAAGCGAGATGGAGACCTTAGCAAATGGAAGGAAAAACAATGAAAAATAATAGTCTTTTTTGTGCAATTAATATATTTTAAATAAAGCCGATTTACTTGTTTGAATGAAGTCCTATTCATACAAGTTAAGTTAGATTGAAAATCAATAAGTTATGCGCATTTTTAACTAGCTAAGGCTATATTTGCTAAAGATGGGGCCATTTTATTTGATTTTGAAAATCATTTATTTCTTATAGAAAACTACAATAGCTTCACGGGAATCATCTTTTAGCATATTTTTAAACAGTTTCTCTGATTATAATGTATATCTTCAGTCACAAAAGTATAGTTTCGGTTCAAAAATGAACCATTTCCATAAAAAAGCTCTTAATAGAACTTTTTAAGTGTGAAGTCCTATTTTTCAGACTAAATTATAGAAAATATAGTCAAAACACACTTTTCTGTTTTAGATGTGTACATTTTCACCTTTTCTGATTCAAATGTGTATCTTCAGTCAGAAAAGCATAGTTTTGGTTCAAAAATGAACCATTTCCATAAAAATAGCTCTTAATAGAACTTTTTTAAGTGTGAACTCCTATTTTTCAGACTAAGATTTAACTAAACCCCCGTGTAAGTGAATCCGTATGTAACTGAACTCTCGTGCAACTCAAGTCCCCAAATCTCGTAAACTAAAGCTTGTGTATTATAACGACCACAGAGTAACTTCGCTAATACACGGGATGGGGGGATCGGAGTCCTTTGGGGGTGTGGTAGGGGATCTCACAACACTGTTCAAATAGAACTTGTGTATTATAACAACCACCAATCCCATGTAACTGAACCCCTGTATAACTGAAACCCCGTATATCTAGTCACCAAATGCTCCAAGCCTCAGAAGAAAAAGTGATTTTGAAAACAGGGAGCCCGATTTACGAAAAAAAAAGGGATTCCCCCCGTGCAACTGACCCCCCCTTGTTTCTGAACCCGGGTATAACCGAAACCCTCCGTGCAACTGTATCCTCTTTAACTGAACCCTCGTGCACCTCCCCCCTCTATGCACCCCCCCCCCATCAGAACACATGTCAGCCCTTTATTTTTAAATTGACAAAATTTTTCAAACGTTAATTACGTATTATAAATACCACATAGGCGAGGTAAAGCTAGGTCAAGTCACAATGTCATTCTATCGTTACTTTTCAATTAAGCTATTGAATACTTTCTAGCAATGTCCCTTGTAAGCGTCTACGAAAATATCTTTTCGCAAAAAATTCGCAAATCTCGTAAACTAAAGAAGTAATTACCCTTTTCATAAACATTAGTCCTTCTATTAATGAACCCATGAAGCGAAACCAGTCTTATAGCATCACAATTATATCGGGTTTTTTTTTTAAATTAAGTACATTGTAGCATGACAAGTTTTTTTTTAGAAAAATGACTAATCAATTTATTATATTGGACAAACTGCCAAACTTTATCTAAAAAAAAAAGCATTTATATTACATTAAAGAGTGTGATGACCTGTTTACCTACTAGAAGAACCTGAAGGAACGTAAAGTCGTAGAAATGGTAGTTCCTACTCTACTAATATGTTGCCATTGAGGCATAAATGAAACCCAAAATGAACAAAAATTAAATAAACAATCATAGCAAACAAACAAACAATAGTTACTAATATAAATGATTAAATAAATCTTAAAAAGAGTGAAACTTAAGTTTAAAATACAAACCCAGTATGAAATGTGCAAAAATTTCTAAAAACGAGAATTTAGGTTTTGTCTCCTTTCACCGTAAAATCTAAAACCTGCTGCGTCATTGGAGCTTTACTGAAGACTATATGTGTCTTGAACAGTGTTGTTTAGTACGACTAAAATCAAAAGGAATGTTTGAATTAATAATTGTTGCTATTAATTGTTGAAAGATCCTCAGTTCAAGATTTTATTTCACTGTAATTCTATTTTCATTTTCAATGCTACAATACCTGGAAACGGAAATATTTGTAATATAATTCGTTTTCAGTAAAGCACCAATGAGTTAGTAGGCTTTAGACTTTTACAGTTAGGGAAGGAGGTAGTATCCAAACGTTTGTTTGTAGTGAAGCTATATTTGTGTTAAACAGTCTTGTAAAGAACTAATAAAATTAAACTGAAAATTTGATATATAATGATATTACTTGGTGAAAGATCATCAGTTCAAATTTTAATTTTACTGTAATTTTTGTGTTTATTTTCAATGTTGTAATAAGTATAAAAGAAAATATTTGTAATATAATTCGTTTTCAGTAAAGTACCAATGACGTAGTAGGCTTTAGACTTTTACAGTTGGGGAGGGAGGAAGTATCCAATCCTTTGTTTGTAGTGAAGCTGTCTTAAGCAGCTTTGGAAAGTACAAATAAAATTAAACTAAATATTTGATATATAGTGATATTAATTGCTGAAAGCTCATCAGTTCAAAATTTAATTTCACTGTAATTTCTAAGTTTATTTTCGATGCTGCAATAATTACAAAAGAAATTATTTTTAATATAATTCATTTTCAGTAAAGTGCCAATGACGTAGTAGGCTTTAGACTTTGTTTACTTTTAGTAAACAAAGTATCAAAGAAAAAATAAGCAAATTGCACAACTTACAGCCCTTACACCGTAAATCGAAGTTACCACTTAAATCACTAAATCCTAGTATCAAATTAAACAAAATATCAAAGTAACAATAATTAAGCTCCAAAATTCAGAGACATTTACCCGGGGCTGGGGAAGGGTGTCAATCCTGGAAGCATAGTTATTTGACCTTTGAACTATTTTGAACCAAATTGCTTTGGGAAAGTGGGGCGTGGGCTAGTTGGCCATTGATCACTTTTGACTCTTAAAAAAGAGCTAGAATTTTCAATTTCCAATCAAATGAGCCCCCTCCGAAGTTAATACGACCACTCTCAACAGAACCTTATATTCTAATAACGGGCAACTTATGTTATTTACAATCCTTGCCCCTGGGGCAAGGGAAGATTTCTCAACCCCTAAGTTATAGTAATTTGAATTTTGGACTATTTTGAACAAAATGGCTTTTCAAAGTTTTGATAAGATGCATTTGGAGAAATAAGGCGCAAGAGGGGGGGGGCTTGTTACTTTTCGATCGCTTTTATTTTTACTTTGATACTATGGAGGAATGAGGCCGCGATTAGCGATAAGGAAAAAACTAAAGGGAGATGGGCCGAACATTTTGAGAATATTCTAAACCGAGATAGCGTTGCAGAAAAAGTCATAGAGTGAAATGAAGAAGTTTGTAACTCCTTGGATGTTAAGTAGGATTTGTTTTGTGAGGAGGAATTAGCGATGGTACTGAAAGGATGGAAATACAGCAAGGCTGCATGTGGTGATAGTGTGGTAAGTGAGTTTCTTAAATATGGTGGCTCTGAGGTTAGAAATGAGATACTGAACATTATGAATATGATTTTTGAAAAAGAGGAAGTACCTAACAATTTTAGGAAAACCTTAATTAAGTCACTTTATAAGAAAGGTGATAAAAGTGAGTCTTGTAATTATCGAGGCATTAGTCTGGTCTCTGTAGGTAGTAAATTACTTAGTAATATGATACTTTTTAGACTGAGAGGATGCCCTAGACAAAGTCTTAAGAGAAGAACACTGCGGTTTTGGAAAAGGTAGAGGATGTGTCGACCAAATTTTCACTCTTAGGCTAATAATTGAGAAGTGCCTGAGTTTTCAAACACCTTTGGTCCTCAGTTTTATAGATTCTGAGCAAGCGTTTCTGTTGATAGAAGAGCTTTAATAAAGGTTTTATCCTAGTATGGTATACCAGACAAATACGTGCTATGTACGAGAACAACACTGCTGCGGTTAAGGTAGGAAATGAGGTTAGCAGCTGGTTTTGGGTTAAATAAGGAGTTAAGCAGGGTTGTATTCTATCCCCCTTTATATGGATTATTTTGATGGACTTTGTCTTAAGGAGTACAGGAAAGGCAATGGAAGACCACGGAATCAAATGGGGAGGAAACAGTCTCCTGGACTTAGATTATGCTAATGATTTAAGCATCCTAGATGAAAGTGTGAGACAAATAAATGAAGTTTTAGAGGTTTTGCGAGTTCAGGGTGCTAGAATAGGTTTGAAAATTAATACCAAGAAGACTAAGTCACTAAGGCTAGGAATAAGTGAAGATGAAAAGGTGACGTTGGGTAATGAAAATATTGATCAGGTGAGCAGCTTCACTTACTTTGGTAGTATTATTAGTAAAGATGGTGTGAACAGGGAAGATGTTAAAAGTAGAATAGCCAAGGCTCAGGATGTTTTTTCACAGTTAAAAAAAGTTTGGAAGAATAGGAAGATAAATGTGTAAACCAAGATTAGAATACTAGAAGCTAAAGTGATTACAGTGGTCAAATATGGCTCTGAAGCATGGACAGATCAAAAAGAGGATGAAGATTTGCTAGATGTTTTCCAGAGAAATTGCTTAAGGATTGTTCTGGGTACCCGGCTGACTGACCATACTTCAAACAATAGGCTATACGAATAATGTGGTTCAATACCGCTCTCTAGGGCTATAATGAAAGAAAGGTTGATGTGGCTAGGGCACGTTGTGCGGATGAAGGATGACAGATTGCCGAAGATTGTTCTTTTCGGCCAACCGTATAGGGCTAAACGGAAAGCAGGTCGTCCTCGTCTGGGGTGAGAGGACGTCATAAAGAAAGATTTAAAGGAAATGGGAACTTCGTGGGCGGGTTTAAAAAGGGAGGCTTGGAATAGATTGGGATAGAGGAGGACCGTGCGTAGATATGTTGGCCTCAGGCGGTATGGTGCTGCGGTGAGTTGTTAGTAGTAGCAGTAGTTAGACAAAATGGTTATCTCAATATTTTTATCGGATGTATTTGGGGGAAAAGGCGTGGGGGGTGGAGTAGATGCCCTCCGATCACTTTTGATGACTCTGAAAAAAGGGTAATTAGACCTTTGAATTTCCAATCAAATAAGCCATCTCTGAAGTTTATACGACCACCCGTTATATGTAAACCTATATGCCCCCCGAACATAACTTACAACACTTACCCCCGGGCTCTGAGGCGACGTGTCTACACCGGAGTTTTTGTTATTTGATCTTTCCACTATTTTGAACAAAATAGATATCTCAAAATTTTGATTGAATGCATTTGGAGGAAAAGAGGGTTGGAGGGGGGATCTAGTTGCCCTCCGATCACTTTTGCCTCTTGAGAAGGGCACTACAAACTCTTATCTGGAATGGAATAAGCCCACTCAGAAGTTTATACGAACATCCATTCCATTAAAACCTTATATGCCCCCAGGGCACATTTTACAACACTTGCCCCTGGATTTTGGGGGGCTGTTTTATCCCTGGAGTTTTTGTTATATTATCGCTAATTGGGTTCAGATCTCTTTTGCCCCTTCGAAAGTTAATAAGAGCTTCCACCGTCCAATTAACTGAGCCACCTTCAAAGTTTATACAACTATTTCTAACCTTAGAATCTTATATTCCTACGGATCCAAGCTTTAAACACCAGTCCCCAGGCTCTGAGGGATTGTGTCGACCCCGGAGTTTTTGTTATCTGATTGTTGAACTATTTTTAAAAAAAATGGCTTAATATAAATGTTTTTACTTTTATAACTTTAATAAATGAAATAATATTAACATTTTGATTACTAAATATCAGTATATGTATATTAAACTGAAAATGCACATTCATTTGTATTTTTCAGTAAAGTGCAAATTTTGTTCTGGCCTTGGGAAGGCATAGGGGTTCCGTGCCCAACTTGTGTTAATTTCTACTCGTTTTAACTTTGACTCGGTTATTTATTGTAATTTCTGTTCGTATTGGGTTTCATTTATTTATCGATGCTGATTTGTGGTAGTTTCACGCTTGGTAGATTATTTGATTTTAGTTTTGCTCATTTTTTTGTTTAATGGAGCTCTTTACTTTTATTTGAAAAACTTATTTTGTGGAAAAAGTTTTTTCATTAATTTCTGTTTGTTTTATATTGACATAGTCTTTTCATGGAAAAAGAAAATAATACTTTAAATATTTTCTTTTTTTTCAAGATTTTATATTTTGACCTGCTATTTGTATGCTGGAGAAAAATTTCAGCAATTCTTAACAACATACACCCTTTTATAAATCTTGATACAAATATTACTGTTTAATTTAGATTCATACCTCCTGTAGTTAACCTGAAATGGAAAAGTTGATACCATTCACAAAAAAATCTGTTTACTTATTTTGATATCTTGGATAAAATTACGCTATTTTGATTTAGTTAAATTTTAAGAGCAGAAATGCTAGGGTTGGCATGAGAGGCTGGGCTAGGGAGTTGAAGGGGGATTTTTTGCCCTCAAATCACTTTCGACTTTTAAAAAGGGCATCAGCCCTTTCTATTTTCAATCGAATGAGCCCTTTTCGAAGTTCCCACGACAACTCCTTCGATACGAAGTGCAAAAAATAATACATTATACCCACTTCAATCTTTGCTATAAAAATGCCAAGCCTTCCAATCACTTTCGACTATTAAAAAGGTCACTAGGCCTTTCGATTTCCAATCGAATGAGGTTTTTTGGAAACGACAACGCTTCCTATAAGCTCCATACGAGCCCCCAGGCCATATTTTACGCCCCTTACCCTAAGGTCAGTTAGGGTGGTTGTTATTCTCTAAGACCGACTTTCCAGATCGTTCAACTACATTAAACTACATGGCTATCTAAAAATTTTGATCGGATGTGTTTTTGAAAATGGTGGGTGTGAGAGGGGTGTTAGTCGCCTTCCAATCACTCTCGATTATTAAAAAGGGCACAAGCCACTCCAATTTCCAATTGAATGAGTGCTTTTTGAAGTTTCTACGACAACTTCTTCGATACGAAGTGCCCTGCTCTAAAGGAAAAAATTAATAAATAATACGTTGTGCCAACATCGTTCTTATATGCCCCCAGGGCATAACTTAAAACCCTTGCCCAGAGGGTTGTGGGGGAGTGTCCTCCTCTTTACTAAATCCCGTTTCTTGTCTCGTTCTCGAGTGTCCCCGTTTTTTACTTAGGCAGCGCGATCCTGCTGCCTATGATTTATAGAACAACTTTCTATATAAACCTTATTCGCCCCAAGGGCAAAACTTACAACCCTTGCACTGAGGGCTCTAAGGGGGTTATCATCCTAAGAGACCTAATTTCCAGAACTTTCAACTACGTTGAACAAAATGGATATCTCAAAATTTTGATTGGATGTGTTTTGGAAAAGGTGGGCGTGAGAGTCGCTATCCAATCACTTTCATCTATTAAAAAAGGAACTAGCCCTTTCAATTTCCAATTGAATGAGCCCTTTTAAAGTTTCTACGACAACGCTATCAATAAAAACTTTATATGACCCAGGACATAACTTACAACCCTTGCCCTGAGGGGTGTGGGGGGGATGAGTTGTCATCTTTAAAGACCCAATTTCCAAAACTTTCAACTACGTTGAGTAAAATGGCTATCTAAAAATTTTGATTGGATGTGTTTGGGGAAAAGATGGGCGTGAGAGAGGAGTTAGTTACCCTCCAACCACTATCGACTCTTAAAAAGGGCACTATCCCTTCGAAGTTCAAATCGAATGAGCCCTTTTCCAAGTTTCTAAGACAAAGATTTAAATAAAAACTTCATATGCCTCCAGGGCATAACTTATAATCCTTGCCCTGAGGGTTGTGGGGGATTGTCCTCCTCAAAAATATATTTTCTATCTGGAAATCAACTCCGCTGAACAAAATGGCTAGCTCAAAATTTTTTTTGGAAGTGTTTGGGGGAATGATGGGCGTGGGGGGGGGGGGGGGTCAGTTTCCCACCAAACACATTCGACTATTAAAAAGGGCACTAGCCATTTGAATTTCAAATCGAATGAGCCTTTTTTGAAGTTTCTACGACAATACGTTCTATAATAACCTCATATGCCCCCACGGCATAACTTAAACCCTTGCCCTGACGGCTGTGGGGGAGTGTCCTCCTCAAAAATATATTTTCTATCTGTAAATCAGCTACGCTGAACAAAATGGCTATCTAAAAATTTTGATTGGATGTGTTTGGGGAAATGATGGGCTTGGAGGGGGGGGCTAGTTGCCCTCCAATCACTTTCGACTATTAAAAAGGGCACTCGCCCTTTGAATTTCCAATCGAATGAGCCTTTTTTGAAGTTTCTACGACAACAACTTCTATAAGAACCTTATATGCCCCCAGGGCATAACATATTTTCTATTTGGAAATCAACTACGCTGAACAAAATGGCTATCTCAAAATTTTTATTGGATGTGTTTGGGCAAATGATGGGCGTGGGGAGGGGGGCTAGTTACCCTCCAATCACTTTCGACTATTAAAAAAAGCACTAACCCTTTGAATTTCCAATTGAATGAGCCTTTTTCGAAGTTTCTACGACAACATCTTCTATAAAAAACCTTATATGCCCCCAGGGCATAACTTAAAACCCTTGCCCTGTGGATTGTGGGGGAGTGTCCTCCTCAAAAACAAATTATCTACCTTGAAATCAACTAGGCTGAACAAAATGGCTATCTCAAAATTTTTATTGGATGTGTTTGGGGGTATTATGGGCGTGGGGGAGGGCTAGTTGCCCTCCAATCACTTTCGACTATTAAAAAGGGCACTCGCCCTTTGAATTTCCAATCTAATGATCCTTTTTTGAAGTTTCTACGACAACGCCTTCTATAAAAACCTTAGATGTCCCCAGGGCATAACTTAAAAACCTTGACCTGAGGGTTGTGGGGGAGTGTCCTCCTCAAAAACATATTTTCTATCCGGAAATTAACTACACTGAACAAAATGGCTATCTTAAAAGTTTGATTGGATGTGGTTCGGGGAATGATGGGCGTGGGAGGGGGGATAGTTGCCCTCTAATCACTTTCGACTATTGAAAAGTGCACTAGAACTCTCAATTTCCAATCGAATGAGCCCCTTTTGAAGTTTCTACGACAACCCCTTCCATATGAAGAGCCCTGCTCTAAAGAAAAAAAATAATACATAGTACATTGTACCAACATCGTTCTTATATTCCCTCAGGGCATAACTTAAAACCCTTGCCCAGAGGGTTGTGGGGGAGTCTCCTCCTCAAAAATATATTTTTATCTTGAAATCAACTACGCTGAACAAAATGGCTATCTCAAAATTTTGATTGGATGTGTTTGGGGGAATGATGGCGTGGGGGGGGGCTAGTTGCCCCCCAATCACATTTGACTATTAAAAAGGGCACAAGCTTCTCCAGTTTCCAATCTAATTTGCCTTTTTCAAAGTTTCTGAGACAACTTCTTCGATACGAAGTGCTCGGCTGAAGAAAAACAAACACATTGTGCCCACATCGCTTTTAGTTAAACAGCGCTAGCGTGCTGCCTATTATGCCTGGATATTACAATCGATAATAACACTTTACTGTGCCAACAATTAATCAATGATTGGCAAGCTCTGAAAAAATAGTCAAGGTAATGCTACTATTCTACCTACAGAACTAAAGACATAATTGGCAAGAAATCAATTTCTTGGCAGTAGTTTTTGAATCTTGGCAGTATGTTTTGTTCAAGAGATGTTGACAACAACTCTAGCTGAAGGAATTTAGACGAAATTTGACTTCTCATAAAGATTAGTACGGGAAATGAAAAAAACTGGTCGGCACTATAAGGAAATTGTAATAGGGCTAATTTTGAATAATAAATCAATATCAGCTGGAATCAAATAGTAAGCCAATGACAAATCTGAAATTAGGGGGAACATGTATGACAAAAAATATTCAAATTTTATGCTAAATTCCAACATCAACAGATGAATAATATAAATTGCCATAAACTTGAGACAAAAAAGACCATGGATATTTGGTCAATTGGGAAATGTACATATCCCCCCTCCCTTAATTTCAGAATTTAAGTTCTTTTTTGTTGATAAAACGACGTTAATTCCAAACGCTATCGGTTATTAAACCACTGAAGACATCTACTTTAGGGTAATTATATTTATATAATGGCATTTCAAATATTAAAGTTGTAAATTTTCAACTTCCTTAATGAGTGAGCTTTGAAATAGTATATATTTCCTGACCTTAAATAGATTATAACTTAACGTATTTTAATTAAAATCAGAACATACAAGATATGAAATTCACTCCTAAAATCAAAACAAATATTATGTATTGACAAAGCACCTTGTACTTTGAACAGAAACAAAATTAAGCTTTCACAGTAAAAGCTTGGAACTCTAGCGACCCTATTACACGGAGTTTTAAGTTTTTATCGGTTTTACTATCATTACAGTTATTTTTTTCTTCTTTTCTTATTATATGGAAACAACGTTTAGTCTCACCTCTAAATTGGCGCCAGCAAAATCAGTGCCTCGTAAATAACAGTTTTGAGGGTTGGTATCTTTCAATATACTAACTCACAAATTAGCACCATCCAAATCGGCTTCTTCTAAATTAGCTCCCCACAAATTAACGCCTACAAAGGAACTAAACTTTAAACTGAGCTGAAACAATGTAATTTGACTGTGACTTTATAATTCGACAACAGAATTCAACAAGAGTAAAGGCTAATTCTACGTAAACAGTAGAAAAGGGAATATAAAACGAAGGAAGAACTTTGTTATGAGAAAGCATCCAACCTAATTGAGCCATGAACTGAAAAGATTAGACTAAAATATATCAGCTACAGAAATCAAAACATATAACAATTACAGAGATTTTCAGACTTTATGAATTTGAAATGTACAATATCATATGAAATGCATTAAACTGAACTTCAAAAATCAAACTTTATCTAAGTTTAAGCAAGGAATGATCAAATATTATCCGCAAGCTAAGTTTAATTAAAAAAAAGTTCCATGTACACCATGCACAATCAATACATGTAAGCATGGTTTATGTGTCATAAAAAATGACTTGGAAACCCACAAAACACCTTCGTGCAATTGTAAGAATAAACTGTATTTGTGTTACCGTGGCTGTCGGACATTCGTGAATATCGACATTCACCGGTGAATGTCCGAAATACCTTTTTTTCACCTTGGATTCAGTCAGCATTACGAGTCAACTTTTTCTATTTAATGCAAGGTTTAATGATGACAGGTTAGGCGAGGTTGGCTTAGATTTCTAGCCCATTTCTGATATTTATAACCAAATTCAAACTAACCTAATCTAACCTAACGCTAACTTTTACCATCATAGCGTACATAAGACTGAAAAAGCTGACTCGCAAAGCCAATTGAATCCAAGCAGAGAAAAAGGAATTTCGGACATTCACCGGTGAATGTCAACATTAGCCAGATTTCGGAAATTCACGGTAACATTTGTATTAGATCACTTACAGATTTTTAAAATACTCTTGATTAGCACGCATACACATTTCCACTCTCTGAAGGCACTAAAAATGTCTAAGTCAAAGCTTTTTTTGGGTTGTCACTTTGTACATGTTGGGGTTCCACCCCTGTTTCTTTTCTTTTCAGATAAATGACCCATTTTCTTTTCTGTAATTATATTTGCCAATAAGATAATTTTTAATCCTAAGTTGAATTCTGGTTGCTAAGCTAGACTCTTTTGCAATAAGTAAGCTTTGAACTAAATTCTATTTTGGACTTCAGGGTCTGAGCCATTGAAAGAGAAAGGTAAGAAAAAGGCAGAATGGATTTTGAATGGCGATTGAGAAGATTGCTAGGGCCAAGTGAAGGTCCACCCCTGTGGAAGGTTGCTGTACAGAATGAATTTTTGAGTTAGTCTACTTTGAGACCCCGTTTGGGGGAGTATATTCTTTTTGTTATATGTGGGACCTTTGGAAGATTACAAATAAGATATTTTCTACAACGGTGTAGACTAATTTTTCCAGGAACCCAGACAGGGTAGGAAAATAGTTACGAGATACCGTCATTATTATATTGACAGGGGGGTTCGTTACCTCCAAGGATATAGTTAGAGATTTTTATAGTGGTGACCCGGGTCGGGTACACCCTTGGCCTTAGAATTTGCCCATTGGACCGATCGATCACTTTATCATACACTGGGGCAGGGTATATTGTCAATTTACAGAACAGTTGTGGTAAGCGCGGGGATCCCATTATAGTATTTGGCACCGCCAAATACTATAATTAGAGTTAATAATACTATAATAATACTATAATAATAATACTATAATACTATAGTTAGAGATTTTTAGTGGTGAACCGGGTTGGGTACACCTTTGGCCTTAGAATTTGGCTATTTGACCGCTCAATCACGTTATCATACCCTGGGGCAGGGTATACTGTAAATTGGGTACTAACAAACCCTATATTTACAGAACCGTTGTGGTAAGTACGGGCATCCCATTATAATATTTGGCGCTGCCTGGGGCTTTCCCCTCTAGTAAGTGGTGTAGCACCATTTTTGCAACAATAAGTAGTGACACCCGTACCTTACCACACCAATACTGGTGGCATCGTGGATTAACGGTATAATAGTGGTGGCAGCAAGAAAAGGAGCTATCAACAGAACTGATAGTAAATGAATTCCACGTTTTCGAAGAGACAAGTTAATTTAGCCTACAGAGTAGTCTATTGTGATTACATATAAAGAGAAAAAAAAATACGGAATCATTACTAGAATTATGAAGATCTATAATGGGCTGTGCCTTGTTAGATAATAATAAAAAAGAATAACGTGAAATTAATTGAGTTTGAGTTTACAGTGGGAGCATCTCCGTATTAGAAAGTAATTACAGGGTTTAAGAACAGATAAGAAAACGTTGAAAGTTGGGCTATTATTTGAGTGAATTGGCGGACTTAGATATAATCTTTAGTGACGAAGGTTATAAGATTATTGAAGACGGCAAATTAGGAAAATTTGTCAATTTGTGCGCCCATTGAGAAGGAATGTGGGAGGAACCTGTCCTATTAAGTAATCGGCCTAAGTGGAGATTACATTTGGAGTACGAGTATCCAGGGAGGATACGTAATTGTTTACAGGGTAGTTCCCCTGTTTGAGTTTTAGTCCAGCTAATTCTCTGGTTGAATATTTGCGCCGTTTTTCAGTTTACCTTCTCGTTCAACCCCTGTTAATTCGTTTTCAGAAATATATTTCATTCGCGTAAAATTGCTTGCTGTGAAAGAAGTTGTTATTCCCTAATGAAGTCTAGATATTCCGGTTATTTGAAAAATTGTTGAATCTCATTACACGGAGCTGATAATTCACGATAGTGATTGCGTATCATAATTTTTGCGTATGCCAATGGTTGAACTTGCCAAGATTGACTAATTAATTCAGAGATAATATAATCGGAAAACAGTATACGCGGTAAAATGAGGGGGTACCAAATAAACAAGGAAGAAATAATATGTAAAAAAACAAGACGAACTCACCCCTCAGAGGCTGTGCCAAATGAAGAGGAGTTACGGGTAAGAGAAAATACGGATAGAGAACGAACAGATTCAGAAAAGGAATTAAGAAGAAATAATGACAGACGGAATCAAAGTAGTCCGAATAGAAGGAGCAGTGTTGAATCGAGATCCAGCAGGGGCTCACGAAAAAGTAGTCATGTAGATATGACACAATATATATTAAATTTCATTTACGAAGAAAGAATAGCCAGAGAACGAAAAGAAAAAGAAGATAGAGAAGAAAGAGAGATTATCAGAATAGCTAGAGAACAAAAATAAGAGGCTGATAGAATAGCCAGAGAACGAAAGGAACAGGCTCATAGAATAGCCAGAGAACGAAAGGGAGAGGCTGATAGAATAGCCAGAGAACAAAAAGAGGAGGAAGATAGAAAAGAAAGAGAGAATAGCTAGAGAGCAGAGAGAAGAGAATATTAAAATAGCTAGAGAACGAAAGGAGGAGGAAAATAGAAAAGAAGACGAAAGGGCTAGAGTAGCCTATAAAGAAAGAGACATGGAAGAAAAAAACGTAGAAATGAAGCAGAAAGAGGAGAAAAGGCCCATATGGAGGCACTTGAGAGGGATCAACCGAAAAATTTCTGGTTTCCAGATGTATGGAGACCAACTAACCTTAAAACGCTAGCTCTAGATTAAATAGTCGTTCTAAGATATTTAGCAACCAAGATCTTCTAACAAGAATCTCGTCTAAAGGCATTAATAATAGCCTTAGGGAGATTTTGAGAAAACTAGCAGAATTCAACGAAGCTAGTAGGGCAGAGGATATTGCTTTAAAAATCCTTACGGAGACCGATAAAAAGCAATTACAAATATTTGAAGAAATTGTTAAGGAAAACGAAAAAGAACGGTCGGCAATTGTTGAAATGATTCAGAGTCATATTTACGTTTTAAGAAAATATAAGGAGGATGAAAAGATAGTTCTTAAACGTCAACAGATTATTAAAGATCTATATAAGGAATTGGATTGGGTTCGTCCCTCTGGTGAAAAGGAAAACATTGCTTACGAGGCGTACATAACAGCACTCAGAGCAAATTTTCAACCATACGAAGAATTAAATAAGAGAGTTAACAAATTTCAGATGGAAATTATTGGCAGGGTTCTTCTATTAATTAAGAAAAATTCTAGACCGCGAAAAGAATACACCTCTAAATTATACAAAATAATAGAGGAAAATGTAAAGGAAGAAAGACAGGCCCGTATGGAGGCCGATAAAAGATATTACCAGGATGTTGCAAAAACAATTGACAGACTAATGAAAACTCGTTGGGGAAATTCGCAAAGTGACGTTTTATCACAAGTTACTTATAGGCAGTCGGATAGCCATAATAATTTGTCTAAGGATCAATTGCGAGAAAAGCAAAATTACCTTACATTAAACACTTTTACGGGTAAACATGCTACTTCGTTGACTAAGGGGGGAGGTGGACCGGCCCATAAAAGAAATTGGGTGGCTGCGCTGCCCTGTCGGAAAAAAGAAATGCTTGATACTCAAAATGTTGATAATCTGGTAAAATTTGATTCCTCGGAGCCTTTTTTCTTAAAATTGCCATAATAGAGATCAGAAAGAAACCTATATAAGAAGAAATTGGGCTCTAGCCCATAATAGAGGATATATTGTCGAGTTTGTGAGATCACATAAAATAGAAGGAAAATTAAACGCAAAATTGACCGAAATGGTAATTGACCCAGGGAGTGAGCAAGTTTTTTTGTGAATGGACCTAATTAAAATGACGGAAATAGACCATAAAAATAATATTACAACAGTGTGTTATTATGGAGATAAGCACCAAAGCCCGTCTGCTTGGGTAAGAATAGAAATTGCAAAGAAAGACGGTACGGTTAAGAGAAAAAAGATAAAAGTAGGCTTAGTAAATACGCTAGCAGTGGATGTTTGAGTAGGAGGAGATTTTGGGGATATCGGAAATCTCCTATTCTTAAAAGCAACTTCTTTAACAGTGGGAAAATTACAAAACTCCACTAAGACGGAAAAATACACAACTTCGTTGACTACGGGGGGAGGTGGACTGGCCCATAAAACAAATTGGGAGGCTGCACCGCCCTGTCGGAAAAAAGAAATGCTTGATACGCGTGTTCAAAATGTTGATAATCCACAAAAATGGGATGTGGAAGTAAAAAGACCATATATTGAAAATAAGACGCGCGAGAATGATTTTTCGGGAAATTTTCCAGAAACTGGAAAACTTGAGAACGTCTTTAACGAGTACGAGACGCCGAAAAAAATTTGCCAAAATGAAACACTTATTGTACCAGAGAAAAAGAAGACAAAATTTTATTGTATGCGCTTTTCCTCGTAAAGTTCGAGAAATTTTAGTACAATATGAAAAACCAAATGTCGGAATTCAGTTCCCATTTGATAACGAAATATTTGTTTCTGCGGTAAACGTAAAGAAAATTAAAAGAGAGAAAAAAGATGCAAAGCGGAACTACAATAAAGAAAAGCAGTCAAAGATGGACACTGGAGTCCAATTCAGATATCATGACGATTTATTTAATGGTACTACAAAAGAAAAGAAATCTAAGAGGGAGAAAAGAGATATTAAACGGAGCTACAATGAAGTAATGCAGTTAAAGATGGTGGACACTGGAGTCCAAATCAGATTTAACGATGATTTATTATTTTGCACGAATGACAAAATTGAGAAAAGTAGAGATGAAAAGAGAAAAGCAAAAAAGCGGCACAATTTGAAGATTCAGCCTGCAGTGGCGAGAAATAAAAAGTTGAATGGGCTGTGTCTTGATAACATAATTAATAGGGGGGACAAAGAGGTACAAGACCCATGGGGAATAAAACAAGATATTTACAAAATAGAGTTGAATGACCTACATCGAGTTGGGGGAAAGTTGGGAGATATTGAATGTCGAGTCGGGTTGGAAAAACTTGGAAAGGAATCTGAGATTAGTATTATCAACTCAAAAGAGATTTCGATCGTTTATTAGGGGGAGGAATCTCTTTGGGAAGATCTCCTGTGGGAAGTCACGAAAGATAACCCTTTTCCTCAATGCACAACTGGCGGACAAGTTGTGATCCCTTTACCGAGGTTTTGCCTCTCTGGTCTGGAGTCCTTGGGGGATACTCGCTCCCAGTCACTTCATACTTCACCTAAATCTTTGTCCAGTAACGCTATTCATAGTTCTTATTCTTCATGGGAATCGACAATTATTTCCGGCAAATTGTATTCAGTTTGAGATGTATCCAAATTTCATCTTCAATTAGCATCAACGCATATTCTTCATTTGATTATCCCAGGGGAGAGAAACCAGAAAAAAGGCAATTCATGGTTCGCTCAAAATTTTACTTCATTCCCAGCACCCTTATCATTTCACAGGCCTGTGTATTTTCGGCCCAGGATTATTTGAAATTATGCCGAGGGGCAATTTATATTTTAAGTGAGACGTGGTGTTGTTTCCACCGATGGAAATTAAAAGGCTAGTGCAGCCAATTTTTCATTATGGCTGGCATCATCGAATGTGCCAGAAACTCATTTTCTGCTCCTCTCAAATGTAAATTTCGTGAGAGCGAGAAAAGTTTTATTTTGCTGTGTAAGATTAAGTTCCACAAATCTCGTGGATTCTTCCTTCTTTGAAATCCCAAGCTTGATGAATAGAGCTGTACAGACAATAGCTTTGATTGGATGGACAGAAATACAGAATGGCAATGGAGCAAAGCCAAGGGGATAATATAGTCGTGAAGCCATAAGCCAACGGTTAGCTGCAGTGGACATGTACAAAAGAAGGAAAACAGAATATAGACAAGTTTGGTGATAATGAAGTTAAGCGTTATATTTGTAAGGGTGGACCAGCATGGAGCATGGGTGAGTATTAACGTATTAATTACTATCAGGGGATATTTCAGGCGTGATTCACTCCAAATACACCATATGCAGTGCAGTTTCAACGATACATGGCTTACCACGGTCATTCATCTTTTGATAGAGACGGTATATACATACCAAACAGGTTTCTGAGGCAACACTTATTTTCTGGGTTAATCAGAGATTTTTCTACTAACGATACTCCATATAACCGTGTAGAAGATCCGACAAGTGATTGCTTAATATGTCTTAGCAAGGGCAGTTATCTATTGATACTGAGCGTACAAGAGTTGTGAGACCGGCTTTTGTAGGTTTAATAGGCAACACTATATATCGTCATAATACGCATTCAAAGATGATCTCTTTGTCAAAATACTAGTTTTGGCCCGGAGGCCTTATCATCATGTTCTTTGGTATAAATTAAGATGCAATTAGTTTTTCTAGATCAGTTGATAAAACAACTTGAAAAGATACCTTTTCATTGTTAAACTTATTCATTTTCAATTGGAGAATTCTAAAAGAATCCTGGTAAATAGATATAAATTTTTTCTTTTTACTCGAAACTTTTTTCCTATAGTTACCTATTAACTTTATTTCATCTGGGTTTCGCATAGAAAGCGAACTCCTGCAATTACCAGACGCAAACCCTCCTTCTAAATCCATTCTGATATATAAATGGCATTAAGTATTCTTGGCTTATAATTGAAGGTACATATCGTGGGATCTATTTGATCTAATAACTTAGAGTATTTGTTTTAATGTGTTGGGGTGAGCTTTGGTTTTGGGGAGGGGGGGACGGTGTCCCACATTTATATTCTGAATAAAAACCGAACGGACCTAATAATCAAAATAGTGTTATTTTATGTGTTGGGCTGAGCTTTGGTTTCGGAGTGGGGGGGGGGTTGCCGCAAAATTATGTTATTTTTTCATGTTTGCCCTAAAATGGTTCTTAAGTACACTGCAGAAATATCTCATTTTTAAAAATAAAATTGAACGATGCGTCTACTTCAAATATGTACAATGTTGTTAATATGTTGGGGTGTGCTATGGGTATCGGAAGGAGGGAACGGTGTCCCCCATTTATATTCTGAATAAAAACCGAACGGACCTAATAATCAAAATAGTGTTATTTTATGTGTTGGGGTGAGCTTTGGTTTTGGAGAGGGGTGGGGGACAGCACCGCAAAATAATGCTATTTTTTCATGTTTGCCCTAAAATGCTCCTTAAGTACATTGCAGAAATATCTCATTTTTAAGACTAAAACTGATCAATGTGTCTCCTTTAAATATATACATTAATGTTAATATGTTGGGGTGAGCTTTGGTTTTCGGGATGAGGGAACGGTGTCCCACATTTATATTCTTAATAAATACAGAACGGACCTAATGATCAAGATAGTGTTATTGTATGTGTTGGGGTGAGCTTTGGTTTTGTAGAGGGGGGGGGAAACGCCGCAAAATTATGTTATTTTTTTATGCATCGTATTTAAAATATAAATAGTTTCAGCTCCATCTAGGAGTGGCGTTCTTTTTCTATTTGTTTACGATTATTGTAATTTAATCCTATAAGGTTATAATTTATACGAGGAACATTACCAAAGGAAAAAACTGAAAATTAATTTTTATTCCAGGAGATTGATGATCAAAGTTTGCCTAACCAAAAGCGATCAAGGGTCGATGCCAGGACTGAAACCACTGATATGACTCTAATCAGATCTTTGAACAAGACTAGGGGAACTGTGATCACATACGCCTCGTCAACTCATAGACAGGTTATTTCAGAAGAGTTACCTGGAATTTCTGACGTAAGTGCCATTATCAGATAGTTTTGTGTATTAGGTAATTGTGGGTGGACGGAAAGAGGTTGTGAGGGTGCAAAAACAAACACCTATTACCAGTCTACATAAATGCAAATCCATAATAACCCCATATTTTTTTCGAGATTGTTATCATTCTAATTGACATGTAAATAATACATTACGCAGCAAAACCTGATCCAAGCACTTGCCGTGAAATATCTTTCATGGCGATCTTAATTAATCAAACTCAGCGAGTTTGATTTACTTACGTTACATATTCTTATTTTCTCCCTTAATAATCTTAAATCGGCGAGTTGTATGTGTGTGTGTTTTAACTCATGGGGTAATTGTAGAAGAAAAACAGAGGGTGAGGGAAAAAAAGAGGGGGATGGAAAAAAAGAAGTAGATGTTGAAGAAAAGAGAGGTGGATTAATCAGATAGTGTTTTAACTTTAATACTCTATATGAGTTGTGATACTTATTTAATGACCGGTAAACATGTGACTAGAAACGCATTGGAATGCTATACGAAAAACCGGTTATCACATCTTAGTGAGGTATTGCTAACTCCGTGTCAGATATTTTTATCATACTTTCTTTTATTTCGTTGGTATTAGCCAAACTTCACTTCTTGTATGCTTACCAACTACTAAATAAGTACCGGGCTTTTTTCTGCTCAATTATTTTTTGTGAAATTAATATCTTAAAAGAGCAAAATATGAAATTGGTTAAGTTGTCTGCAGGTACTTTATATGATTGAAATGGACAAGTATTTAGCCAATATAATAGCAGGTGGAAAAGTAAGTTTTGACGGGGTGGAGCGAAAAATTGGCACAGTTTTTTTTTACTTTATAAAATAGTGGATATTGCAAATAGTAAATAAATCATGTTTTTATAGATTAACATCAGTGAATTATCATCTCCATCGACATCAGCTCAAGGAGCATTTATTTTCGTTTGGGCCTTCACCAATGCTAACACCGCCAATGGAGTTTCAGGATAGTGTTGTAATTGATAGTGACTTAGAGTGGCAGAAGGGTTTCTTAAACAATATTTTTGGTGATATAGCTAGTCTGGATGATTTAAGCTGTGATATTGATATGACTGAGGATCCAGAATGGTCAAATAGCTTTATAAATGAATATTTGAGGGATATCCCCACAAGTGTATCTAAACTGGGTTTTCATGCTAATAGTCATAAAGAAATTCCGTCACAAGACAATGCTGGGTGGCTTGATCTGTTATCCTTAAACACATGTATTATTTTGGAGGATTTTACTCGCGGGTTAATTGAAAACCCACCCCCCGCTATTTTAATGAATTATAATGAAATTCAGGATAATTTAGAAATAGCTGATCAGCTATCCCCAAACACACTGGAAGGTATGCTTAGTGAACCGGGTGATTCAACCCACGCATCACTTATGCAATTGAACAGACTGTTGGTGATGCTATTGAGGATTCTATGTCAGCCCCCACTATTGAGGTTAACCAGAGTAGTGGCAATGAGTCACCAACATTTATACTACCAGATTTTTTCTTATCTAACTCTGCCTTGTACCATACTAATGTATACAGCGCCAATTTCGTGACCCCTTTAATTCTTTAATGTCAGGGGGTATAGTAACAGACCCCCTCGCTATCAAACATTCCCATGTGAACAAGATTCGAGCCCTTCTTGAACAACAGATGTGGGTTTCGGGAGGGAGGGACAGATTAAAAGCATCAATAGCACTAAAAATATATTTCTAAAATAAAAAGGGAGCGAACATTATTCAAAATACTTACATACATAGATATTAGCAATTCAGCCATATTTTAAAAATTATGAGGAGGTTTTTTTGGATTGGGTAAGCAGCATTGTGAATACACTAGATAATTATAATAAGGGGGGTAGCGGGTCAGTTGTTTTATTTATTCAGAATTTAAGCTTTAAAATTTGTAGATTTAAATAAGCTTTATTTTAAGAGGTGGGAGTGGGCATATTGAATTAAAATACCATTCTGATTTAGGGGGTTGTAGAGGAATACAACGAATGCGTTTCTATGCGAGGCTACGGTGTTTCAAGCATGCATTTTTAATTGCCACCTTTAGACCCCTACGCGAAAAGGCTTCTAAGAAAAAGTTGGACCCATTAGCATCTAATGGGAATGGTCAAAGTTTCCTAAAAGAGATTTCGGCTGTTTAAATGGTCAATTTCTAGTAACATTAAAAGGAACAGATATTTATGAGAGGGCTAATGAAAATTTAAAGATTGGTGTTACAGTGCTACAGTATAAAAAAGAATTTGAAAAAGGTTAGAGTTCTGATAAAAAGGATGTATTAATTTCCAGTGAGGGCTCCGTCCATTGATTCAGTAAAACATTGGGTCCGACTTTTATACACGCCTCCCTAAGAGCCTGATTTAATGGGACATTTTAATCCAATTACAGATATTAATAGGGTTTTATGTGAGGGTAAAAAGGGACGTAGGGTTTTGTGCTACTATTGTCCAACATGTCTCTCAAGATTTCGTAGTAATTTAAAGTTAAAGTATCACATGAAACACTGTTAATGTCATGGGTACCAGGCTTTGGAAACGGTTAGCGGAGATAGGGTGATCTTACGTTTTGAGAAATTTCAGAAGACGCTCCTTCATAGCAATAAGATCGCTTTGGACTGCGAAGCCAAACTCACAGACGTGTACGATTTGTCAAATTTAAATCGTGTTAAAATACATGAGGCCATAGGGGTCTCTTACGCTCATGCGAAAAGAGACTCTAGTAGTACCATATAAGTGCGTGATGTAGTTGAGTCGTTGGGGGGTGAAGACTGCATGCGCACAGCGTTGTCCAGTCTAATTAAAACAGCGAATGGTGCAATTTCTCGCCTATGCTACACAAACTATCCTATGCTCCTATAACCAGATGACAGACTAGCTATTGAAAATCATAAAATATGTTGGGTTTGCAAGGGGGAATTTGATGATGGTACTGGGAATGGCGGAAAGAGGAAGGTGATTGACCACGATCATTTATGGCAAAAAATTACATCGGGAGGGAGTAACATTAGAGGGGTTGCACATCAATCGTGCAATATAAACGTTAGACAGCAATATTTGGTACCGGTTTTTATACACAATTCTAATTATGATTTAAAGTTTATTTTACCGGCATTGTCCCGCATTGCCAAGGGAGGAGTTGTAGATAATGTACGGATAGGTGGTTATTTTTCTTATAATATCATACCCAAATCATCGGAGAATCTACTACTTCTAGAATTCATGTGGAAAAAAAGTAGACAAGAGTATAACGTGCCTGAATAAAATCCGTTTTTTAGACTCTTTAAGTTTCTTCCCCAAGTCTTTAAGTCCATTGATTCAGGTACAGAAAAGCGACAATTTTGGTAGCTTCCACTTTCTTAATCAGTGCTTCCCCAATGGTGAAACGAATGATTTATCAACGTGTAAGGGCATATATGCATATGATTACTACACCTCTGCCTCGAGGGTAGATGAGGTGTTATTACCGCCTTTCGAAGTATTTTACAGTTCTCTTACGGACAGTCAATGCACCACTGACGACTATGAATTTGCCGAGAGGGTTTGGACAAAGTGTGGGTGTAAAAATGGGTGGGATTACTGTAAACTATACTTGGGCAGTGATGTACTGACTCTTCTGGACATTGTGGGCAAAATTAGGGTTGGATTTAGGGTATTATTTTTCCACTCTCATTTGGTGATGGACCTGATTCTTAAAATCATCAAAGAAGAAATATGTCGGATAACCGACGTGAATCAGCATCTATTTTTAGAGATATCAATGAGGGGTGAGTATGTTTTTCACGGGGACTGTATCTTGAAAACTGATCTTACCGGACAGCACACAGAAGAAAAGTCAGATGTAGTTTTTTTGGATAAGAATTCACTTTATCCGTCAGTAGTGTTTCACTATCGTATACTACATGAAAATAAAAAATGACTTAACAATCTATGTGCTTAAAACTCCCCCAACAATGCTACTGCTCAGGAGAATGGGGCACAAGGATGTTTTTTTTTAAATTGACGGTGAAATACCCATGGAACTCCATGACTCGTTAAAAGACTTTGTCTTCCCGTGCATAAATAGACCGGTAGGTAGGGACTCTCTGAGTCCCTACAATTTATCTTTAGTAAAGGATGGGAGTATGCACTTAGTGCTTTCAAAGGAAAAACTTATTGCTGACCTCAACCCTAAACAGAATATCGTTGTTCATCACGTGATATTGAGATGGATAGTGTCCAATGGTTTCAAAGTCACAAAGATTCACAGAGCCCACCAATTTGACCAAAAGCCCTACATGAAGACTTTTATTGACACCTTTGTCAGTAAACGTTCACAAGCGAAAAGGAAAGTTGAGAAGGAAATCTATAAACTCATTTTGAACTCAGCCTTCAGTAAAATATGCGAAAGCGTACGAAACAGAATTCACTGTGACATTGTAACCAATCCCAAGGATTGTGCTCGAATCATTGTGGATCCAAACTTCACATCGTTCAAAGTCATAGACTCTAACATGGTGCTCCTACATCGCAAGAAAAGAAACATTATTTTAAATAAAAATATTGCAGGCGGGAGTGTAATAACGGAAATATAAAAAAAACTCATTTTGTCATTTTATTATAATGTATGCAAGGTACAATGGCCAATTAAGAAACAAGTTCAAGTGTAATTTAGAGACACTGATTCACTCCTCTTAAAAATTAAAACTGAAAATTTGTTGAATGATTGGGAAAATGGAGAGTACATTAGCTCACGAATAGACTACACCAACTGGAATGAATCCATCTATCCAGAGCTAGTGAAATGCCAGGCCCCTAATCAATTATTAATGTTAAAATCTGAAACGGGAAGCGATCTGATATCCAGTGGTGTTTTTCTTGGTTCGACGGTATACCGTGTGAAAACGCACAACAAGGATATCAAACAAGTTTGCAAGGGGTGCCTACACACTTTGTAAAAAATAATTTCAAATTGAGTGTCTATAGAAATTGTGTAGAACGTAGTTTAGTCCCAAGAGCGAGAGTCATGGCGATTCCCTCTTTACAATTTAAAAACTATACAGTTAGAGTCGAGAAAAATGCCATGTCAGCCATATTAGAGAAATTTTATGCACTTGAGGATGGTGTGAAGGTACTACCACACGGTCACTATTTAATTTCAGACCGAGTTGAATGTGTAGAGTATTGAAATCAACTCGGTCTGGAAAAATTAACTTAAATTCTTTAATAGTACAAGGTGGGTGGTGGGTGGGTGTTTTTTTTCTTTTTATCAAAATTAATAAATTTTCAATATGTGTGTGCAAGGCAGAGTTATTTCTTCATAATTTTCAGTATACAGAGTTTCAGATTTTAACATTAACAATTGATTATTTTACTGCCAATAATTGCAGGACTAATAAAAAGTTTTCTCTAGATGGTTAAACCCTATAAATTAACCCCAATAGAACTCGCTTTTTCACCCGTGGAACACTTTGAGGACAATCTGAGTAAATTCATTGACAATGAGAATATCAAGGATGATAAAAAACTACTTTTACTTCAAGATGCACTTCTCCGAGTGGACAAACATAAGCCCTATCGTGAGAGCCAGTGGCAATGTGAGATGTCATTGATCACAAAAAACAAACATCTCAGAATTCTACTGCTGCTGGAACACATCTAGGGATGGAGGATTCATAGTCAGTTTTTTCGAAATTTTGTATTCGATGACCACTGCCATATTTTTAACAGTTTAAGCAAACCATAACACAACTCGCAAAAAAAGTTGAAGCTCACATCTAAGCTGAAAAGAATGAGAAAGGGATTATAATTCAAGGGAAGAGCTATTACCTACTTAATTTAATCTATGATATGGTTACAAATCGTAAAAGACTTTTATCCTTTGACAGTCATCTATGCAACTTTCTAAATACATTAAACTTCCCCAAACGCCTTATTAGCAATAGGCAAATTCTAAAAAACTTAAATGAACATACTCCTTCCTCAACCAAATCAGCATCAAGAACATTAAAACATGAAGAAGAAAGAGAAGAAGATTTCAAATCAATCATAGAAAATACTAGCTCACCTAGGGGAAACATTAATTTAACGATGAGGAGGAGGAGCACCCCACTAATAGTTATAAATAGTGACGACATATAAACTCAACATCACCACCACCATCACCCACTAGTATAAAAAAGGGTAGTTGACATTACACTAAGTGTTTTCGTCCAAAATGGCTGAAGTTCAGAAACCTTTTATGAAAAAATTGGTGAAATGAGAATTTTAAGTTCATCAAGCAGTCTTTCAAAAGTCACTGGTTTTCGCGCTAAAAGTGTACGAGACTATTTACAAAATGAAACAAGTTACATACTGAATAGAAATCATAGGGTTCGTTCTAATCATTATCGAAAAACTAAAGCCTTTTTTCCTTTACATATAATGCAAACAGATCTCTTAACTCTAGATGAGAATCAAAGGCGTCACAATACACCATACAAGTACATTCTACTTCTACTCAGTGTTTTTAGTGATTATGCGTGAGTTATCCTATTGATCACAAGCAGAGGTGTTCAAGCGGTTCAGGCAATAGATATTATTCTCAAACAAGATTCCATAAAAAAAATTCAAACGGATCGGGGTAGTGAATTGTCAATCCACATGTTGAAAAAGTACTAATTAAATATAATACAATGCTCTATCATAGTCATAGTCCTATAAAGGCTGCATTGGCCGAACGATTGATAAGAAGTATTTAACTTTTAATTTCAAGATATTGTACATTGAAAAATACACCTGATTTTACTAGTGATTTAGATAAAATCCTATTTATTTATAATCAACAACCCCATCAATAATGTTCCTACTCAATCCCAACGGAACTTCATCATTCTGATCATGATGCATTTGATAATTTTCTTAAAGAATATTCCAATGAAACGATTGTGAAGAGAAAATTCAATGTTGGTGATACTGCTCAAATTACTATAGCCATTAATGTTTCTGAGACGGGTAATTATTTCTGGTCCACAGGACTTTTTAAAGTGTTAAAAGCCCTAAGCGCAACGCCCAAAACTTGTTGCCTCCGAGAAGCTAAAGTTGAAGTCATACTAGATCGTATCTATCACTGTGAAATACAAAAAGTTAAAAACACTAGTGAAGTCTATCAAATTGAAAAGATATTAAAGACTCGTGCTCGCAGGGGCAAGAAACAGTTACTTGTTCGGTGGCTAAGATACAACTCTGATTTTGGTTTTTGGATTGATGTTGAAGACATTAACAATGCCCAATGATTTTTATGTAATATTTATGTCCAACGTCTCCGATCCTTTCTACAATGATTTGAATAAAACAAATGATTTTTGGACGAAACTCTCCCCCTCCATCAAATTCGACGGTGCGTATGAAGTGGCTCTTGTCGACTGTATTCTCAAAAATACCTATAATATCCTGAGAAAGGATTGCAAATATGATATAAAATTAGACCCCGTGATTGGCCACCAACCGTTAGCGAACAACCTAAAATTAAAAAGGTCAATAAGTTGTATTATCCATATGTTGAATTACCATGCAAGGAACTTCCATGTATGACGTGTTGATTTCGTTCTATCAGTGAAGGAGTTTCCACTTGTAAAAAAGGGGCCTTTTATTTAAACTATTAAAAGGAAGAAGGTAAGATATGCATTAGTTCACCCATTGCCAATGAAAATGTTATCTTAAATGATAATCTACAAGATGTTCTTGGCTTTGAACTCAATATAATCAATGGTAAAAGTGCCAGAAGCACTAATGTTATTTTTGCTAAGTATCCACCAGCCTTCTCCTCGGACACTTGTATATTTCTATAAGCCTCAGTTGTTGGAACGTCCAGCATTAATAATAGTGTTATCCCTCTTTAACGATCCTTTGGGAAAATACACACTGATGAAAATATTAATCATTGAAATGAAAAATACCTTTACGCTATCAACTTAGAAACGCAACATATTGTGATCTGTCAGTTAACGCTCAAAAGTGATTTAGAGTATTTTCCATTAATATAAAAAGCTTTGGTTGTGATTAAATGTCATTTTCGTCCCATTGTCACTGCCTAAGATGAAAAATAGAAAAATTCCATTTGTTTGAAATGACATTGATTGTTATATTGCTGCACTGGGTCCTTGTCATATATGTCATGGACTGGACTATTATAAGGGGCGTACTACAATGTCTGGCTATGGTCTTGGTACTTGGTTTGCTAGATTATTTCGTTCTGCACTACCCCTTGCCAGAAAATATCTTGTACCTGCTGCATCAAATTTTGCTGCCTCAACACTACAGGACTGGGGGTCGGGTAGAAATTTCTACGAGAGTGTTAAATAAAATATTAGATCTTCAACAATAGCCGTTGGCGAGCATTTAAAATCTCTGAAACATGGGAAGGGATTAAGAAGGATGCTCCATCATCTGTCTATTATCAGTCTTTACCTAGGCGGGAAGCGAAGGACGTCAACAACAACTTTAAAGAATAAAAGATAGAAGACGAATAAGAAGAAGAAGAAAAATATTGTTAGATCAAAGAAGGATTTCAAGGAGGCACACTTGTGCCTCTATAAAGAGGCGACCCACCACAATGTTACGCGATTTTCAGTCCTAGCGGTCGCAGAGAGACAGCGGTAATCCCATTTTGTAGCCCAATCTCAAACTAAGAAACTTCCAAAATTTCACCCCCCCTCCGACTTTATCTTCATGGGTAAAAGTGGGCCGGAAGTTTCGACCCTCCGACCACAGCCCCCTTTAACGTTGTCTGATTGGGTTGAAATTTAGAGGTTAAGCTTTCCTAGGGCCTGGGAGCTTATCCTCGAAATTTCAGCTCAATCCGATCACTCCTTCCCTGTTTTCCAAAAACCAAATATAGCCACTTAAAGTTCAAAAAAAAAATTTTCTTGTTAGCCACGCCTACAGGCCATGGTTGGCAACTGATCCGGGTGAATGAGGACTCATTCGAAGCAGAATTCGACCTGTTAGGGCCTTTTGATATTTTCAGACCGAAAAAATTATCCCCCGAATTTACATTTACGAAAAACCTCGTTTCCCTATAAGAGCCCATGTTAATTTTTCCCACCACAGCCCCCCTTTAACGTTGTCTGATCGGGCAGAAATTTAGAGGATAACGTTTCCTGGGGCCTGGGAGCTTATCCTCGAAATTTCAGCTCAATCTGATCACTCCTTCCCTGTTTTCCAAAAACCAAATATCAAGTTTTCTGGGGATTTGCTTGCGTCAAAAATAGATTCCCCTTACTAAAAAACAAATTACAATTGTGTCTGTTTAGTACAGCGGTCGATACTCCTGACTGTCAGGCGGAAGACCCGGGTTCAATTCACCGTCAGAGGAAATTTTTTATATACTGAATTTAAAGTTTAAAAAAGAAACTCAGTTTCTTTTTAAAATTATTTGAAAAAAAATTACGTTTTCTAAAGAGTTAAAGAGGCTGAGTTACAAGGTCGACCCTTAAAACACCCTGTCGAGAAAGAAAAGAATAATACACAATCATCTAACAGTTAGTCAAGCAATAATAAGTAATAAACTGTACAAAAACGTGCAGAAATTATTTGAAAAAAGTCACAAGTTCGAACCTTAAAACGTACAGGGATTAGAAGGTAAAGTTGGGGGGCTGCCGCCCCCCAAAACCCCCCCTTTCGCAGCCTTTAAATAAAAAAAATTTTTTTTAACTGAAAGTAAGGAACGACATTATAACTTAAAACGAACAGAAATTATTCCGTATATGAAAGGGGCTGTGCCCTCCTCAACGCCTCGCTCTTTACGCTAAATTTTGACTTTCTCACAGCTCTTTTTATTAAACAATAAAAACTTTAGCGTAAAGAGCGAGGTGTTGAGGAGGGCACAGCCCCTTTCATATATGAAATAATTTCTGTTCGTTTTCAGTTTTAATGTCGCTCCTTACTTTCAGTTCAAAAAAAATTTTATTTAAAGGCTGCAAAAGCGGGGGTTTGGGGCGGCAGCCCCCCAACTGTACCTTCTAATCCCTGTACGTTTTAAGGTTCGAACTTGTGACTCAGCCTCTTCAACTCTTTAGAAAACGTAGTTTTTTTCTAATAATCTTTTCTTAAGATGACCTATCTCCCCCACAAAGAATCGCATCCACTAATCAGCTCCTCATTGAATCTATTCAATGTTGAAAATGTTGATGTCAGTGTCAAGCACGGCTTTTATGAACGATTTCATCCTCAAAAACCCCTCTCGAAAAATATGCTCTTTCAGATATTTTCCAATAAAGACTATTTTATTGATTTATCATCAACATTTATTGATTTAAATGTTGTGGTGAAGAATAAGTCAGACAATACAACTCCTACTGCTGCCGATGGTCTGTCCTATACAACTTATTCAAACAAATTAATGTATATATTAATGG
This sequence comes from Artemia sp. Qi Xiang Cuo, assembly GCF_049724085.1. Lineage (NCBI taxonomy): Eukaryota > Metazoa > Arthropoda > Branchiopoda > Anostraca > Artemiidae > Artemia > Artemia sp. Qi Xiang Cuo. The sequence continues at coordinate 56,151,892 of NC_142797.1, read as the reverse complement.
AACATTGGTGAGCACTAGCAATAATTTATCCAAGTATGCAAGCTACATACAATTTATGATGATGACACCAAAGGCGTATAAGGTGTTGAGAGGACAGGCATTGGGCTATGAATATAGATCAGGTGTTGATATTGATTGTGAGTTAACAGCTGCAGTGACCCAGAAGTATCATGTAGTTGGAAAATTAAACCATGAGATATTCAATATATCCCAATGGTTACCTCCCAATGTCAAGATTGACATAAAGTTACAACTAAATCCATCGAATTTCATTTTGAGAAAAACACTTGCTACAGCACCTGATGCAAATTTCATCTCCTCAGAAATTCTTCATGTTTGGAAACAAAAGGTTATGAGCTCTGTTGCATTGGCAGTGGAAGAGCTAAGAGCCAATGGTAACAACATTAAACTTCTTGTCTCCCATACGATCACTAATCAACGTCACATTGCCACTGGCTCTCACAGCTACACTGATTCATCATTTATCAATGGAGAAATCCCATCAAAACTCGCTTTGGCCTTTGTGTAGAGTGCCAATGCCGTTGGATCCTGGACTGCATCTCCCCATGATTTCAATTTGTTTGGTCTATCTAGTCTTGTGTGCAAAGAGAATAGAATTCCACTGTACACTCTATCATTTGATAAAAAATCCTACAGAACTCTGTTTGAGTTGACCATGCAATACCTAGATCATGATTCACAACTATTTGAAAATGGAATAACTATTCAAAGTTTTCAAAAAATCATGGTGTAATTGTTATGGACCTGTCTGGCACCCAGAATTTGAGCATAGTACGAACGGGGAATGTACTTTTAGAGTGCACATTTGCCGATGCTTTGACTGAGAGTTTCACGCTAATATCACTGTGTCAATTTGAAACCTATTGGGAAATCACACCCGATGGCATTGTTGTACTAGACCTAGCACCATAAACACAAACCAAATAATCAGCGTATTTAATATGGATTTATACATGTCACAGTACAAGTCCTTTTGCATACCATCGGACTTCATTAACAACATTCCATGTGTTAACAATACTCTAATCGTTGTTAATACCAGTACATTGACTCTTACGACATGCCATTGGCTATGCATCTTTCAAACAGTGAAGAATATCGAATATTTTGAACCTCTTGGCCTATCATATAAATTCTACACACCACACATCAGAAACTGTATTGAGAGCAGTGGGAAAACTATTATTAAACATCAGAGGAGAGTACAGGATTTAACGAATAAGACATATAGCTTTCATGCACTACTCTTTTTCATGTTCAGATGTCGTGGCTATACCTACAAACAGTTTCTCAGCATTTACGTTGACTTTCCTCGATTGAACAAATTTTTTGTGGAAAACAAACTTTCAAGTATGTTTAATATGGATTTTAGTGCCCTACGAATAAAAGGTTCTAAAAATGTCTGTAAAATTGTTTATTAATAAAAATAATGCATAAACATGATAAAAACGACTTGTCTATTCTTTAGATCTCATCTTCTACTATGTATAGGTATTTGTCGAGAACAACTAATGCAGGTAGATCATCTGAATTCACTGTATACTGATTCTGAGATGCTGCAATGTCAGGGTCACGTTTTTTACAGTATAATGTAACTTCACTCTTGTCATACCTTTTTGTATAGTCAATGATACTATTTTCATTCATTTTGTAAGATTCGCATGTTTCAATTTGCTTATTTGAAGCAATGTTACATACAGTGTCCTAAAGTGGTGCATCACATTCCGTAACAGCCAAATAAAAATCAGAAGGCTTATAATCATAGTAGCCATTGTCTTCACAACGATGAGGTAGAAACCAAATTCTTTTGTTGTTGCAACAGTCGAATCTTAGACCAGGCTCCTCCTCCTAAAACAATCTAAAGCCACGACGATACCTATCTCATAGCAATAAACTAAAATCACGTTTTGTATTCTTTCCAATCATACCAGGATATGTATTCTCCAACTGATTACATTTATCATAGTGAAGATTAGAGCATAGATGTCCTCTAGGATGAAAGTCACACGCCTCTTCAATACAGGAATTACAACCTTTAATTTGTACGGTATATCCTCTATACATTTTACACGGCTGCCATAATCTACACTTTTCATCATACTCATTAAACATTGTACAATTCTCACATGGTGACCAGCTGCCCAGTGTATACATGCATAGTGGACATGCATGGAAAATTTTTTTCATGTGCTGACACTCTTGCCGCCAAAATGAAACTGAGCTACGATCAATAAATTGAGTGGGATATAGAGAGAGGGAAGAGTAAATCCTCTTTGAACAATATCTTTCTTGTGAAAAATTATAGTCTTAAATTTCTAAGCTAGTGTGTGTGTGTGTTTAAAAGCAAATCCACTATACCATTTTGTCTTGTCGTGATTAATATGTCAATAAATTGTATAAATGCCTTTGGACCATGTCGTAAAAGCTTTATGCAATAGTCTAATGACGGAGAATCTGTTTTCACTATATCGACAAGCGTTCCCCGAGAAAATATCTTCCTTTGAACAGATAACTCCAGAATATCATCATCTAGAATCAAACGTTTTTCCACAAACACAAGATTCCCTATGGTTTTCTCTTTCTCAAATCTATCCATTTTTTAGAGTTCTAACACTCTCACAACCAACTTCAGACTAACCAGGATTCATTTTTCTACTTTAAAAATTTACGCTAACCTACTATAGAAACACAAATATCTTCGATTTACAATCAATTTTATTGAATATAATTACAACAATAATAATCGCTGATTCAATTTATTTTCCTCGATACATTTCACTAGTGTATCTAATGCGGCTTGAAGTCTATTTATATGCACAACGTTCAGTTTTGCTTTAAAGCATAATTACTCCTCCAATTTGGATTTGCTCAATGATATCATATATCTTGTATACATATTGTCCCATTCAAGGCTTAGTCTACATTCTCGTGTAATTTCCAATGCCACGTTAGGTACTCTCGCCCTTGTATCATTGCTGCTACCTGCTCCATCATCAAGCTCCAATAGTGTAAACGTACCGCTTATTTTCTTTGCTAATAACGTCTCAAATAATAATAAACAGTTGTCTCTCTGAATTAAATTCTCTTACTAATATGAAACACGATGATAATCACTCCTTATATTTTGAATCCGATTACTATACTAATCAAGTTGCCATATATGGAGTACCATTAGTAGAAACAGCTCTGATTGGCCCAGAAAATAGGTGTTGCCTCAGAAATCTGTCTGGCATGTATGTACCGTCTTTAACAAATAAATGAATAACCGTGGTAAGCCATGTATCGTTGAAACTGCACTGTATATGGTGTATATGGAGTAAATCACCCCTGATTGTAATTAATGCTTTACTACTTGGGTGGTCATTTATCTTACGGGGGGAGGCGTTGGGGTACCACCCCTGTTTCTTTTCTTTTCAGATAAATGACCCATTTTCTTTTGTGTAATTACATTTACCTATAAGATAATTTTTAATCCTAAGTGGAATTCTGGTTGCTAAGCTAGATTCTTTCGCAATAAGTAAGCTTTGAGCTAAATTCTATTTTGGACTTCCTGGTCTCAGCAATTGAAAGCTAAAGTTAAGAAAAAGGCAGAATGTATTTTGAATGGCGATTGAGAGGATTGGCTAGGGCCAAGGGAAGGTCCACCCCTATGGAAAGTTGCTGTACAGAATGAATTTTTGAGTTAGTCTACTTTGAGACCCCGTTTGGGGGAGTATATTCTTTTTGTTATATGTGTGACCTTTGGAAGATTACAAGCGAGATATTTTCTACAACGGTGTGGACTAATTTTTTCAGGAACCCAGACAGGGTAGGAACAAAGTTACGAGATACCGTCATTATTAGATTGACAGGGGAGTTTGTTACCTCCAAGGAGATAGTTAGAGATTTTTAGTGGTGACCCGGTTTGGGTACACCCTTGGCCTTAGAATTTGGCCATTTGACGGCTCGATCACGTTATCATACCCTGGGGCAGGGTATACTGTAAATTGGGTACTAACAAACCCTATATTTACAGAACCGTTGTGGTAAGCGGGGATCCCTTTATAATATTTGGCACCACCAGGGGCTTTCCCCTTCAGTGAGTGGTGTAGCACCATTTTTGTACCAACAAGTGGTGACACCCGAACCCTACCACACCAATACTGGTGGCAGTTGTGGCTTACCATTATAATAGTTAACTATTCTATGCTGAAATTGTCTCTTCATCTTGTGAATACCCCTGCCTGTGAGCTTTTTTCTTGGTCTCATGGGCACAAAGAAGTCACATGGGACCAGACCAAGTGATTAGGAGGAGAGGTTGAACTCATACTTTTCTCTTCTCCAAAAATTATAAGTTCTGGCAGCCGTGTGCGCAGGTAGATTGTCGAGATGCAGTAAAAGGTGCCCGCTCTTGGACTTTGAGTGGTTTGATCTTATTGTGGTGAGAACTTTAGGAAGAAAATCATTCATATACTATTCAAATTGACTGTATGACATATTTTCAAAGTCACAGAAGTGACAACTAGCGTGAGTTGTTTTCTCCCTTGGAAAGCACCTCAGATAAAACTGTCTTCATTTCAGGGCATGGGTGTAATAACCTGACATTTTAAGTTTTAATAATTGATTTTAAGTATTTAAAAATGCAACAACGCAAATAAGTGGTTTCTAGATAAAAGTTTTTAAACTGACCACCAAACTAAGAGCTGACGGAACGGTGGTTGAGATACGGGAAATTTGTAATACCACTTCCTTGTTTTATAACAGGACCTGTGGTCGAAGAATAAAATATAAACGCCAGTTTTTGCGTTAACGGGGTTCTCTTTCTAAACTAATTTGTATGATCTCTGGATTTTTGGATCGTTTTGGAAATTGTAAGTGTATATGATTTAACTATTATTTGTGTTTATAATTATGCCTATAAACCGAGTGTTGTACAATTGTCTCCTTTAATGCATAATAAAAGCTATTGTACTATACCAAACCTCTTTACATTTTAGTTTAGCCTCTATATTAACCCCAGTTAGTACGCCCAAGATAATTAGTAGGACCAAAGTCTAAGGACACGCTACCAAAGTTTACTTACCTTAGGACCGTAATAATACCCCCTATAAGGAGACTAATAAGGTACCAACCACAACCTACATTATACCAGCTGGTAACAACTGGGTGGCAACTATAGCTTCCCTTTACAACACCATACCCTCACTTTACCTCATGGGTTATAGTGAAATATCCACGCTTTATCATCGGCAACGATTCGGTAGGTTTCTTAGGACATCTCTCCGTTGAATATGTCTTGCATAAAAAAATATTAGTCCAATAATCAGTCAAATATCAGTCCAACTCCGATGATATAAAACAGGAAAAGTTTTTTTTTTCAAAAACTGTATTGCAAAAATTCGAGAGATAAAGAATTTACCTTAAAGACCAAATATTTTTCTTCTTTTTTGGTAGTGTGTTATGACATGCGGCGGCTGAATTCAGAATTATAGCCTGACATTTTTTTTTCAGTAATCGACAGTTTCGCTTAATGACTTCGAGTGCCTCTTCGAAAAACTTACATCTACATTTACCCAAGTGCTTAAAAAAGAACGTGACAGAACAGGTCTAACAGAAATATTACTGATAACAATACAAGCAAAATACATCAAAGTGATAATAGTTTTCTGATGAACAATTCAATTTAGGATTTTTTTAAACTTGGAAGGATGCAAAGATAAAAATATTTGAATCTACTGTCTCTTTCTTGAATATTTCTCCTTACTGGAATCTTAAAAAAGGCTAGTTGTATGATATACCCCCTGCAGCTCAAGAAATGAAGTTAGGTTAATCCTAATAAAATATACCTAAGAATGATAAAAATATAATACTTTGGAAACAAATTTGGGCTATATATTTGCACATTAGGGGGGGGGGGGTAAAGTACAGCGGATTTGCCTAAAAATGTGTTAGGTACAATTATTCTGATATTATGAAGTAAGATTATTTTCTGACTTCACACTGTCCAAATACTTTACCACCCACCCCCTAATGTGTGAATATATAGCCCAAATTATATAATTATCGTCTATTCTGTACCTTCTTTTTGTCTTTTTTCCCGATAAGTTGGAAGAAACTAGTGAAAGAAACCGGTTTACAGTGCGTCAATGCATGAACAACTTGAGGTACAGGGGGTATATCATACAAGTACCAAAAAAGTTATTAGTAGGAGTGCGTATTTACATACTGATGTTACATCCATATATGGGCAATGAAGAGATTTAATAGCATTGGTAAAAGCATGGACGAGATTTAATGTCCTTGGTAAAAACTTGGGACGAGATTCAATGTCCTTGATAAAAATGTTATTTCTTGACCAATCAGATGCCTAGAATCCCTGTACGTACAAGACCACACCTCTTTCTAGACCTGTTTGATGGTTATATTTTTTGATGGTTATATGATTTGATGGTTATATTGTTTGTTGGTTATATGGTTTGATGGTTATATTGTTTGTTGGTTATAAGGTTTGATGTTGTTTCTTAGTTCTGTTCTGTTTGTTGATGGTTATGTGGTTTGATGTATCAATGCATATTGATTACAAACAGAAGTTTACAACATTGCCAGATAAGAGTGGGTCTAACGGGACAAGATCATTGACATCTATATCTAGGTCAATGGATTTACGTAAGGTTTCTCCTACATCGCAATTCAGCCTTGAGATTTTGTTTATAATGATCACGCTAACAAAGGAAAATTCAGAAATTACTTTTAGGGGATTATTTGGGCGAAACAAATTAATTGTCATTTTAGGGATTCGTTTTGGGTGAAACAGTTTGAGACATTTTAGAGGATGATTTAGGGTCAAACTCTGTGGTCGCTATAATAGAAAAGTACACAATATTGGATTAGTGAGAGAATTATGAGTATGAACCATCAATGACTTTAACACAATGGACCTCAACCTCTAGGGGCCACCTCCCCCCAACCCCCGAGACCCCCTTCCCACCATTCCAACTTTTTTTTTAGGACATCGCCCAATTTTCAATATAGAGGCTCACATTAAGAGTTAAAAATGTGTAAGAAAAAAGTTAGCAGAACTTCAACATTGACCTCGTCTTTCAGGATTTAGACAAGCAGATGGTATGAACATCCAATTCTGTTTCTTTTTACCTAACATTTTCAAATATGGCATTTAGAATGTTACCCCATTTTTTTTTAAAAGTCCCACCCCACCCCCACCACCCGTGGCCAAAAAATGTTTCCTCATTATAACTATTTCTATTTATGAACCTTAGCGCATCAGCTATTCATACAAACATCCACCAATAAAATCCCTATTAAAAGAAATTTTTTTCACTATAAAATTAAAGACACAGTGAAAACGTCTTTTTCCAAACACATTTTAGATCGATCTGCTAAAATAAATGGATAGAAACAGTTTGCAGACGTTCACGAAACGTTGAAAAGTTGATTGTTTCTATAGTCCGGGTGTCATGTGAAACAATCGTGCTTATTTCTACCAGAATAGATTGCACTATTAGCGATATCTAATAATGATAAAAAGTTATATAATTTCTTAGGAGTTAAACAAAGCTCCTTTCAAATTAGCTAGTGAAAATATTAAATAATATAGGTGACTTATGAAAACTAATATTTTTTAGGGGGTGTGCTGGATGATTCAAGGGCTCATTGGGTACATTCTTACGACCTTCTTTTTTCAAAATTAGCTAGTGCACATATTAAACAATGCAGAAGACTTATGAAAACATTTATATTTTTTAGGGGGACGGGGAGTGATTCAAGGGCTCTTTGGGTGCATTCTTATGACCTTCTTTTTTCAAAATTAGCTAGTGAAAATATTAAACAATATAGGCGACTTATGAAAACTTTAATATTTTTTAGGCGGGGTGGGGGATGATTCAGGGGTTCATTGGGCACATTTTTGCATCTCGTCTTGGATTCACTCCATTATTAGCGAAGTTCTTTTCAAAATTAGCTAGTGAAAATATTAAACAATGTAAGCGACTTATGAAAATATTAATATTTTTTAGGGGGGGGGGGGGTGTTTAAAGGGGTCATTGGGTACATTTTTGCATCTAGTCCAGAATTGAGTGAAATATTAGCGATATCTGCTAATGATAAAAAGCTATATCATTTTCTTAGGAGTGAAACAAAGCTCTTTTCAAATTAGCTAGTGAAAATATTAAACTGTGTAAGCGACATATGAAGAATTTAATATTTTTTAGGGGGCTGGGGGATGATTCAAGGGATTCAAGATGTGGTAGAGTTTGGTCAGTGATGTCTCATTCTAGGGACGGAAGTCGATCATCCCAACACGATTTAAGGGGGTTTGCTCACTGTTGAATCGTTCCGAGGAGACGGAATGCGGGTTTCGGCTAAGTGTTAAAAGAGGCTAAAAACGGTATCCCTCGAGATAATTTTAAGGCAGTAATAATAGGGAAATTAGCTTTGAATTTCTACAGCAACCCTCTAACGTCAGAACATCCCTCTGCGAGAAGAGTAGATGTCCTAACCGATGAAACGGTCTCGCTCGAGATAATTTAAAGGTAGTAATAATAGGGAAATTATCTTTGAGTTGCTACTGCAAGCCTCTAACGTCAGAACATCCCTGTGCGAGAAGAGTAGATGTCCAAACCGATAAAAAAAGTATACTTATCGTCCAAAGCGGAATGGTGCTTCGACACAGTTTTCACATTAGCACCAGCTCTCCACACGACACCCCCCCACCCCCCTATGAAAACAGAGAAGCCCCCATTTTTTTGGTTTACTATTGTTAGATATTCTAAGCATTTCTCCTCACAATGTTACACCATAAATACTCTAATACATCCCCTCTCATCACCCCATCTCCCCAAAAACACTTTTCCAACATTTCTCGCTATTGATTTTAATTTTAAGTCATTCATTCGGGCTTTCACAAGCGATTCAGCCCACAGTGTAGCACTATAACTACTCTAAGATACCCCTCTGACATCACCACCTCCCCCCAACCACAGACACTTTCTTAGAAGTAGCATTTTTTTTATGATGACAACTTATCTGTTAGAGTTAACAAACATTCTTTCAAACATATACAATTTTCATTAGAAGTAACAATTTTCTTGATATGATAACAAGTTTTCTGACAGAAGTAACAAGTTTTCCTTAGCACTAAAAATTTGCTCCATCGAAGTAACAACATTCTTCCTAAATGCTAATAAACTTCTAACTAACAAGCTCAAATTTATCTTAGAAATAATATTTTTCTTAATTTATAAAGTGTCCTCTGCTTGAATTAGCCATTTGCTAGCCAGAGATGACAAATTTTTCTTAGAAGTAACTTGACTTTGATTGTGATAACAACTTTTCTGTCAAAAGTAGTAAGTTTTCATTAACAATAACAAATTTTTTCATCAAAGTAACAAGATTATTCCTTAATATTACCAAACTTTTACTTAACACTAACAGATTTTCTCTTCGAAGCATCAAATTTTTTCCTTAATACTAACATACTTTTACTTAACAAACTCAAATTTCTCTTGGAAATATCACTTTTCGACAGTGATAACAAGTTTTCTGCTTGAACTAGCAAGTTTTCTGTCAAAGATACCAATTTTTTTTTCTTACAAGTAACAATTTTTCTTTATGATTACAATTTATCCGCTAGAAGTAACAAGCTTTCTCAGAAGTAACATTTTTTTCGGTATGATAAGAATTTTTCTACCAGAAGTAGCAAATTTCCTTTAACACTAACAAATTTTCTCATCAAAGCATAAACTTTTTTCTTAAAACTAACAGAGCGGAATGGCGCTTCGACACAGTTTTCACACTAGCACCAGTTCTCCACGCGACATCCCCCCACCCTCCCCCATAAAAACAGAAAAGCCTCCATTTTTTTCTTTACTATTGTTAGATACCCTAAGCATTTCACCTCATAATGTTACACTATCAATACTCTAAGACATCCCCTCTCATCACCCATCTCCCCAAAAACACTTTTCCGACATTTCTCCCTAAAAATTTCATTTTCAAGTCATTCATTCGGGCTTTCACAAGCAATACAGCCCACAATGTAGCACTATAACTAATCTAAGACAACCCTCTGACATCACCACACCCCCCAACCACAGAAACTTTCTTAGAAGTAGCATTTTTTTGTTATGATGACAACTTATCTGTTAGAAGTAACAAACATTCTTTCAAATTTATACAATTTTCATTAGAAGTAACAATTTTCTTGATATGATAACAAGTTTTCTGACAGAAGTAACAAGTTTTCTTTAACACTAACAAATTGTCTCTTCGATGTAACAACATTCTTCCTTAATACTAAGAATTCTTTACTTAACACACTCAAATTTCCCTTAGAAATAATATTTTTCGTCAGTGATAAAATGTTTTCTGTTCGAACTAGAAAGTTATCTGACAAAGATACCAAATTTTTCTTAGAAGCAACAATTTTCTTTGATTGTGATAACATCTTTTCTGTCAGAAGTAGCGAGTTTCCTTTAACACTAACAAATTTTCTTATCAAAGTAGCTATATTCTTCCTTAATACTAACAAACATTTACCTCATCCTAACAGATTTACTCTTTGAAACATCAACTTTTTTCACTAATAATAACATGCTGTTACTTAAATAATTCAAATTTTGCTTACAAATAAAGCTCTTCATCAGTTAAAGAACGTCTTCTGTTCGAAATAGCAAGTTTCTGTCAAAGATACCATCTTTTCTTAGAAGTAACAATTTTTAGTTGTGATGACAACTTATCCGCAAGAAGTAACAAGCTTTCTTAGAAGTAACATTTTTTTATTCGTTATGATAAGAAGTTTTCTACCAGAAGTAGCAAATTTTCCTTAACACTGACAAATTTTCTCATCAAAGTATCAACTTTTTCCTTAAAACTAACACACTTTTACTTAACACACTCAAATTTCTCTTAGAAATAATATTTTTCATCAGTGATAGCTGAGTAAAAAATTTTGGTATCTTCGACAGAAAACTTGCTAGTTCAAGCAGAAAACGTGTTATAACTGCCGAAAAGTGTTATTTCTAAGCGAAATCTGAGTGTGTTAAGTAAAAGTATGTTAGTATTAAGGAAAAAAGTTGATGCATCGAAGAGAAAATCTGTTAGTGTTAATTAAAAGTTTGGTAGTATTAAGGAAGAATGTTGTTACTTTGATGAAAAAATTTGTTATTGTTAATGAAAACTTACTACTTTTGACAGAAAAGTTGTTATCACAATCAAAGAAAAGTTACTTCTAAGAAAAATTTGGTATCTTTGACAGAAAACTTGCTAGTTCGAACAGAAAACGTGTTATCACTGACAAAAAATATCATTTCTAAGAGAAATTTGGGTGTGTTAAGTAAAAGTTATGTTAGTATTAAGAAAGAATGTTGTTACATCGAAGATTCAATTTCTTAATGTTAAAGAAAACTTCTTAGTTCTGTCAGAAACCTTGTTATCATATCAAGAAAATTGTTACTTCTAATGAAAATTGTATATCTTTGATACAAAGTTTGTTACTTCTAACAGATAAATTGTCATCATAACGAAAAAATGCTACTTCTAAGAAAGTTTTTGTGGTTGGGGGGATGTGGTGATGTCAAACGGGTGTCTTAGAGTAGTTATAGTGCTACACTGTGGGCTGAATTGCTTGCGAAAGCCCCAATGAATGACTTAAAAATAAAAATTTAGCGAGAAATGTTGGAAAAGTGTTTTTGGTGAGATGGGGTGATGAAAGGTGATGTCTTAGAGTATTTATAGTGTAACATTGTGAGGTAAAATGCTTAGAGTATCTAACAATAATAAAAAAAATGGAGGTTTCTCTGTTTTCATAGGGAGGGTGGGGGGTCGTGTGGAGAGCTGGTGCTAGTGTGAAAATTGTGTCGAAGCGCTATTCTGCTCTGGACCATAAGTATACTTTTTTATCCGTTTGGACATCTACTCTTCTCACACAGGGATGCTCTGACGTTAGAGTGCTGCTGTAGAAACTCAAAGATAATTTCCCTATTATTACTACCTTTAAATTATCTCGAGCGAGACCGTTTTTAGCCTCTTTTAACACCTAGCCGAAGCCCGGATTCCGTCTCCTCGGAACGATTCAACAGTGAGCAAACCCCCTTAAATCGTGTTTGGATGATCGAATTCCGTCCCTGGAATCAGACATCACTGACCAAACTCTCCCACATCATGAATCCCTTGAATCATCCCCCACCCCCTAAAAAATATTAAAGTTTTAATAAGTCGCTCACATTGTTTAATATTTTCACTAGTTAATTTGAAAAGAGCTTTGTTTCACTCCTAAGAAAATAATATAACTTTTTATCATTATTAGATATCGCTAATAATGCACGCAATTCTGGACTAGATGCAAAAATGTACCCAATGAACGCTTGAATCCCCCCCCACCCCCTAAAAAATATTAATGTTTTCATAAGTCGCCCACATTGTTTAATATTTTCACTAGCTAATTTTGAAAAGAATTTTGCTAATAATGCACTTAAATCTGGACGAGATGCAAACATGTACCCAATGAACCCTTGAATCCTCCTCAACCCCCTAAAAAATATTAAAGTTTTCATAAGTCGCCTACATTGTTTAATATTTTCACTGGCTAATTCTGAAAAAAGAAGGTCATAAGAATGTACCCAATGAGCCCTTGAATCATCCAGCAAACCCCCTAAAAATATTAAAGTTTTTATAAGTCATCTACATTGTTTAATATTTTCACGTGCAAAATTTCACCCCCCTCCGACTTTATCTTCATGGGTAAAAGTGGGCCGGAAGTTTCGACCCTCCGACCACAGCCCCCTTTAACGTTGTCCGATTGGCTTGAAATTTAGAGGTTAAGCTTTCCTAGGGCCCGGGAGCTTATCCTCGAAAGTTCAGCTCAATCCGATCCTTTTTCCCTGTTTTCCAAAAACCAAATATAGCCACTTAAAGTTCCAAAAAAAAAATTTTTTTCTTCTTCTTAGCCACGCCTACAGGCCACAGTTGGCGACTGATCCGGGTGAATGAGGACTCATTCGAAGCAGAATTCGACCTGTTAGGGCCTTTTGATATTTTCAGACCGAAAAAATTATCCCCCGAATTGACATTTACGAAAAACCTCGTTTTCCTATAAGAGCCCCTGTTAATTTTTCCCACCACAACCCCCCTTTAACGGTGTCTGATCGGGCTGAAATTTAGAGGATAAGCTTTTCTGGGGCCTGGGAGCTTATCCTCGAAATTTCAGCTCAATCTGATCACTCCTTCCCTGTTTTCCAAAAACCAAATATCAAGTTTTGTGGGGATGTGCTTGCGTCAAAAATAGATTTCACTTACTAAAAAACAATTACAATTGTGTCTCTTTAGTACAGCGGTCGATAATCCTGACTGTCAGGCGGAAGACCCGGGTTCGATTCAGCGTCAGAGGAAATATTTAGGAAATTTTTTATATACTGAATTTAAAGTTTAAAAAAGAAACTCAGTTTCTTTTTTAAATTATTTGAGTTACAAGGTTGATGAGTTACAATCATTGAGTTACAAGGTTGACCCTTAAAACGTACAGGGGTTCGGAGGCACAGTTGTGAGGCTGTTAAAGAGGCTGAGTCACAAGTTCGAACCTTAAAACGTACAGGGATTAGGAGGCACCCTGTACGACGAGATTTGAGTATTCAGGAATTAAAAGCCTTAACACAAGAATGTTCAAGAGTGGGGGGTTTGGGAGCGGCAGCCCCCCAGCTTTAACTCCTGACACGATCAGCTAACATTTAGTCAAGCAATAATAAGTAATAAACTGTACAAAAACGTGCAGAAATTATTTGAAAAAAACTACGTTTTCTAAAGAGTTAAAGAGGCTGAGTTACAAGGTCGAACCTTAAAACGTACAGGGATTAGGAGGCACAGTTGGGGGGCTACCGCCCCCAAAACCCCGCTTTTGCAGCCTTTAAATAAAAAAAAGTTTTTTAAACTGAAAGTAAGGAGCGACATTAAAACTTAAAACGAACAGAAATTATTCCGTATATGAAAGGGGCTGTGCCCTCCTCAACACCTCGCTCTTTACGCTAAAGTTTTTATTGTTTAAAAAAAGAGTTGTGAGAAAGTCAAACTTTAGCGTAAAGAGCGAGGCGTTGAGGAGGACACAGCCCCTTTCATATACGGAATAATTTCTGTTCGTTTTAAGTTTTAATGTCGCTCCTTACTTTCAGTTTAAAAAAAAAAAAATTTATTTAAAGGCTGCGAAAGCGGGGGCTTTTGGGGGTGGCAACCCCCCAACTGTGCCTCCTAATCCCTGTACTTTTTAAGGTTTTACCTTGTAACTCAGCCTCTTTAACTCTTTAGAAAACGTAGTTTTTTTCAAATAATTTGAAAAAGAAGGACATAAGAGTATACCCAATGAACCCTTGAATTATCCCCCACCCCCCTAAAAAATATTAATGTTTTTATAAGTCACCTACATTGTTTAATATTTTCACTAGCTAATTTGAAAGGAGCTTTGTTTCACTCCTAAGAAAATGATATTTTTGTCATTATTAGATATCGCTAATAGTGCAATCTATTCTGGTGGAAATAAGCACGATTGTTTCATATGACACCCGGACTATAAAAACGTTTCGTGAACGTCTGCAAACTGTTTCTAGCCATTTATTTTAGCAGATCGATCAAAAATGTGTTTGGAAAAAGACGTTTTCACTGTGTCTTAATTTTTATAGTGGCGAAAATTTCTTTTAATAGGGCTTTTATTGGTGGATGTTTTTATGAATAGCTGATGCACTAATGTTCGGAAATAGAAATAGTTATAATGAGGAAATATTTTTGGGCCACGGGGGTTGGGGGTGGGTTGGGACTTTTAAAAAAATGGGGTAATATTCTAAATGCCATATTTAAAAATGTTAGGAAAAAAGTAACAGAATTGGATGTTCATACCATCTGCTTGTCTCAATCCTGAAAGATGAGGTCTATGTAGACGTTCTGCTAACTTTTTTCTTACACATTTTTAACTCTTAATTTGAGCCTCTATTTTGAAAATTGGGGGGTGTCCTCAAAAAAAAAGTTGTAATAGTGGGAAGGGGTCTTGGGGGTTGGGGGAGGTGGCCCCTGGAGGTTGAGGTCCATTTTGGTTAGAGTCATTGATGGTTCATACTCAAAATTCCCTCACTATTTCAATATTGTGTACTTGTCTATTATAGCGACCACAGAGTTTCACCCCAAATCATCCTCTAAAATGTCTCAAACTGTTTCGCCCAACAAATCCCTAAAATGTCGATTAATTTGTTTTTCCCAAATAATCCCCTAAATGTTCCTTTGTTAGCGTGTTCATTACAAAAAAAATCTGAAGGTTGAATTGTGATGTAAGAGAAATTACGTAAACCCATTGACCTAGAAATAGGTGTCAATTATCCTGTCCCGTTAGACTAGCTCTTATCTGGCAATGATGTAAACTTTTGTCTGTATTCAATATGCATTGAAACATTAAACCACATAACCATCAACAAACAGAACAGAACTAAGAAACAACATCACACTATATAACCAACAAACAATATAACCATCAAACCATATAACCAACAAAGAATATAACCATCAAACATGTCTAGAAAGAGGTGTGGTCTTGTACGTACAGGGATTCTAGGCATCTGATTGGTCTAGAAATAACACTTTTACCAAGGACATTAAATCTCATCCCAAGTTTTTACCAAGGACATTAAATCTCGTCCAGTCTTTTACCAAGGACATTAAATCTCTTCAATACCCATATATGGATGTAACATCAGTATGTAAATACCCATTCCTACTGTTATCCCTCAAAAATGATTTAATCTCCTGTTGAAATGATTTTCAAGGAGATATAAAGAAAACTTCAAAGCAGCAACAGTTCAAATATTGTTTATGTATTGTTCCAAGTTTAGCTATTAGTGAACAAAGAAAATTATTCCAAAACTTCAATTAAAATTTTGGCCTTATATATATTTTTATTATTAAATTTTTATAATCCGAACGTACAATCTGTAATATTCCGAAAATTACACACTTTTTTTGCAAAAAAAGATCAATTTATGTTTGTCAAATGAAACGAACAAGGGTTGAAGAGAAAAATGTCTGTAAAATTTCTTATTACTTCTTGACGCTCAACTGAAGAAAAACACTTAATCATATCTTTATTCCAACCTATCCTACATTCACATTTCAATCAAATTTTAAATATTTTTCAGTTTTTCGTACTTGGAGAATCTACCTAAAATATTCAATATTTTTTTTACTGTACTAATTAACACGTTGGCCTTTTTTTTATTAGATGTGTATAATACGAATATACAAATTCGTTTTATTTCGAAAAATACACATTTTTTTTTGTAGAAAATTCGATTTATGTCTGTCGAATGAAGAAAAACCTTTAATCATGCTTTCATTCCAATCTTTCATATATTCACATTTCAATCAAATTTTTAAATTTTTTTACTGTTTTTTATCCACAGGAAATCAATCTAAAAATGTTCAATATTTTTTTACTGTACTAATTAACAAGTTGGCCTTTCTATTATTAGATGTGTATAATACGAATATACAAATTCGTAATATTTCAAAAAATACACATTTTTTTTGTAGAAAATTCTATTTCAGTCTGTCGAATGAAGAAAAACCTTAAATCATTCTTTCCTTCCAATCTTTCACACATTCACATTTTAATCAAATTTTTTAATTTTTTACTGTTTTTTAACCACAGGAAATCAATCTAAAAATATTCAATATTTTTTTACTTCATTAATTAACAAGTTGGCCTTTTCTATTATTAGATTTTTATAATCCGAACATACAAATTCGTAATATTTCGAAAAATACACATTTTCTTATAGAAAATTCGATTATATCTTTCAAATGAAGAAAAAATTTTAATCATGTTTTCATTCAAACGTTTCATTCGCTCACATTTCAATCAAATTTTAAACATTTTTACTGTTTTTTGTTCACGGAAAATCTATCTAAAAATATTCAATATTTTCTTTACTGTACTAATTAAAATGTTGGCCTTTTTTATTATTAAATTTTTTAATTCAAAAAATTCGTAATATTTCGAAGAATAAAATTTTTTTTTGAAAGAAAATATTCGATTTATGTCTGTCAAATTAAACAAACCAGGATTGAGGAGAAAAATATCAGTAAAATAATTTGTATTACTTCTTGTCGCTCACCTGAAGATAAACCTTTAACCATGTTTTCATTCCATCCTTTCTTACATTCACATTTTAATCAAACTTTAAACATTTTTTACTGTTTTTCGTCCTCGGGAAATCTACCTATAATTATTCACTATTTTCTTTGCTGTACTAATTAACACGTTGGCCTTTTTTATTATATTTTTATTATCCGAACATAAAAATTCGTAATATTTCGAAATATACAGATTTTTTTCCGACTCATTTCTGTCAAGCAAAACGAACCCGGGTTGAAGAGAAAAATATCTGCGAAAAAAATTTTATTACTTCTTGACGCTCAATTGAAGAAAAAATTCTAATAATGTTTTCATTCCAACCTTTCATACGTTCACATGTCAATCAATTTTTTTTTTTTTTTTTTTTTTAACTTTTATTAGTCCACGGGAAATCTACCGAAATATATTCAACATTTTCCTTATTCTACTTGCCACCAACGGGAGACCTAACTTGTCACGACTTTCCTAATGTAACTTAAAACGCATTTGGAATGTACTGATACAAGATCAATGGCCACAGAAACCGCATCCAATCCGAATAATTTCCTTCGTTTAAGATTAGTAAATGTATACGCACGAAGAAGCTTTGGATCATCAAAATTTCCATGGAGATAATTACAAGGTTGAACGGAAATGAATAAAATTTATTTTCTACTGAAGAAAGGAAATCAAAATCCTTTCAGTTTCAGACTCGTGTAGAAAATTAGAAAATACATCGAACAGAGGAACTTGGGACGCTTCCTAATCTTAAACGAAGTACCCGGATGCAAATCTGATGAGAAATAAGAAGCTCGGCTAGGTTAGCGCTTTAGTTGTTATGCACTTGAAGCTGAGAGCTGACTGTAGAGCCTCTTAAAGAAAACAAAAATTATAACAAGAAGCATCCAAGACCTCAAACATCTTTCAGATATTCAAAGATGGTCCTTCATTTTATTATTTTGGCATCAAGTTTTTAAATAAATATCGAAAACAAGGTTTTATATTAAGGTCAAATTGACTTTCTGAATTTGGTTGGCTGAGTTGATTCTTAGCTTTAAAAAACTAGAGTTCACAAATATATTTGACTAAAATTAGAGGAAAAGCTTTTTCAGGATACAAGCAAAGGGGTAAAATGGCAAAGCTTTTCCAGGATACAAGCAAAGTGGAATCGTGAGAAAGTAGCAAAGTGGCAAGTGACATGACTATTAAAATTTTTTGCCAACAGATTTCATCCCAAGAAGGTTTTCTTTTTTTATATTTCGTTCCATAAACCTCTTACAGTGATTCTTCAGGCATTCGGGTCCGAGACTGATCACAAGTCTCGGAAAATTAAGACCCACTCGATTCTGGAAAAGGATATGTATTTTCCACAATATTCCATTTGATTGGCCATACATTGGCCCCTGCGTACGTCCCTGATTTCCATAACATTTTTTTCGCAACGAAGAGAGTTCGTTCTGTACTAGGTTGCCCGGGGAGGGGGGCAACCATTATAATTTAGACCGCGAATAATATGGCTAGATTACGTATTACCGTAGGTTTTGAAACCAAGTTGATGTGTCAAGATTTTATACGTATAAAATGCTCTTCAAAATATTGATCAAACAAGATCCTTAAAAAACTTATCTTAGATTGGGCCGCATACATATTGGGTAGACAAAAAGAAATCAAATTAAGTTATATACTAATTTTCATAATTTGATCAAAATCAGGATTTGGGCTAATTTTTTTTAGATATCCAAGGCATGTGTGGATATTAAGACACTCATCAACTAAACTCGTCAAACACTCGTCAAACGCAAACTAAACGTCACTAAAACTTAAAGCGAATCGAAATTAAAAAGAATAAGCAAGTCAGTCAAAGTTGAAAATAACGGACATATTACTATAAATGAATAAATGAAAGCTAAAACGAACAGAGATTAAAATGAATAATCAATTGAACCATGAAACTAATATAAGTTACTACAAATAAAAATAGGTCTGACGCCCCTTTCAATCTCCTAAAGGTTCTCAAGTGCAAACACTGCTAAAAATAAAAAAATAAACAAAATAAAAAAAAATCCATTACTTACTTTAATTAATTGCATAATTCTTAATTAAAAATTATTATTACTAACTAATTTTAAACAAGCTACAAACAAAGTTCAATAAAATTAAGGAGCAAAATTAAACCCCAAAACGAGCAGAAATGAAGTCAAATGGCAAGTCAAACTCAAAACGAACAAAAAAAATAGTACGAATGTATTAATTAAACTTAGGACGAACGAAAATTAAAATGAACAATCAATTCTGTCAAACTTAAAAATAACGGACATTAATAAAATGGGTGGCTAGCGCTTACCCTCCCCCCAGGCAATTACCCCTCCGGAAAATACTCCCCTCCCCTGAGAAAAATACCCCCCGTGGAATGTAGGGCTTTCTAAATTTGAGAACTTTATTTGATTTTAATTTTTTAATTTCCGTAGGGGGAAGGAGATTTGGTACATGTGCATTATGGGCCACTCACTCAAGCTTACGCTGTATAAATTTTGATAACAAACTAGTTTCTTCGTTAGTTTTTTCAGCTTAGCGCGAGATAAGACCAATACAAGTGACAGAATACATGGGAAATATATAATTCGGGCTATGTACTTGCACATAAAAGGGGGGGGGGGGCATTTGGACAGTTTGAAGTCAGATAACAACAAATTCTGTATAAAAAAAAAAATTATGAATTAAGTTTAATGTTTCATTTAAGTGTTTTTTCCAAGTTTTAAGTGGTTTTTTTTCAATGACCGTTTTTAAAAGTATTAAATACTATTATTAGGCTAATGTAGTGTTTCATTTAAGTGTTTTATGATGATCGCTCACCAAAGTTTATGTTATTTGTGTCTTTCATTTATGTTATTTTACTGTGTTCATGCTCGTATATTTGGCTTTAAAATACACTTATCTATCTATCTATCTAATATGCAGAATAAAATTACCAGACACACTTTGCATGCAGACCCGCTATACTTTACCCCCCCCCCCTAATGTGGAAATCTATAGCCTAAATTTATTTCTAAAGTAACGAAGAATCTAACGAAATGACTGGTGTGTTATCGAATTTTACACAGCGTAAAAACGAACAGACACTCGTATGTGGCCATTTTTCTCAGAAAAAATATGAAATTTTGTTGTTTGTAGACAATAGACTAATTTTAGGGTTTTCAGGTATGTTGAAGTTTATTGCATAATTTTCGTAAAGATCGCACCCGTTTTGGGGTGTTTAGCCTTTTTTTTTATATAAATTATGCGAATATTGTTGCGATAATAAATTCCGAACTGCAAATTTAAAATTAATAAACTTAATATATTCAGACTCAGCTTTGTTGAGAATATGTTTATTCTTTTGATGGATTTGGAATGGTGGCCGGCATTTACCCAAACCTCTAGAAAATACCATCCCCCCTAGAAAAATACCCCTCGGAAAATATCCCTCCGCGGAAAATACCCCCGTGGAAAATCCCCCGGGGTAACCATTCCCCCCCATAGAAATACATCCTCGTGGAAATACCCCCCGCGGAAGGTCACCCGCCCTCCCGGAGAATACCCCTGAAAAACACTCCCCCACCCTCGCCGCTGGGTGGTCTCTAAGCACTTTCGACTTATAAAAAAAGGACTAGAACTCTCAATTTCTGATCTAATGAGCACCCTCCGAAGTTTCTGCGACCATGATGTGGAGGTGTGGATGAAAAAGGGGCAGACTCTGTTCTACACGGGAATAATCCAGCTCAGATTTGGTTTCGATGTTATTCTTTACTTTCATATACAGCGCAGACCAGAAATATTCCCAGAAACCATAAGGGAGTAGATATCAATTTCAAATTTTTGATACATTTTTTAAAGTTTCTTTTGTACCCCCCCCCCACAACAAAAAAATTCCTGGTTACAGACGTGGGAATTATACATCAACTTCTACCCCTACCCTCTCCTCGTCTCTCACTTAGAAATATACTTCACTCACTTAGAACTAATTCTGTATTTATTTGATGGCTCAGTGAAAGCTGGAATGTTTTGGCATTAAAATGACCCTTTGAGGTAACTCCCTCCCTCCCTTGCTAAACATCAATCAGAGTACCTCATTGTACAAGCTTAAGTGCCTTTTTAAGTTTTGTAATTTATCCATTGCTTAGACAGTATTTGTTACTGGGAAACATACGGACATTTTTCGTAAGGAAGTTGTCTTCAGGGGGAGGATTGTCTGGGGGAATTTTTAGTGGGGAAAAATTGTTTCGAAATAATTTTCTTCAAGTGGGGATATATTTTCCACAGACGGGGGGAGGTGATATTTTCCACGGAGGGGGTATTTTTTGTGGGGGGTGTTTTCCGGGGGTAAAGCCTAGAACCATCTGAAATATCCATAGGGATTTTTAGGATCATTAGTTTAACGATTTTAAATGGAGATATTTACGACCAATCTGGTTTTTTGGGAATAAACATAAGAATGCACTATTTTATGCCACACTTCATTATTTTCACACTTCATTATTTACGCAATGCGAGGGTAATTGTCTTCCCACTACATCTATATTGCAAGCTTAGTCCGAAAGTATTCGTCAGAATGAAGCGAGGCTTAGGAGTAAAATCTCCTTTCCCTGCCCCTAAATTTATCTGAAGGACAATCTTATACAAAGTTGGAAAATTTTTACCTAAAAATACCCTTTTGAGGCTTGAGGCCCCCTTCCATCGACAGAATATTCATTGGCCCCCTTCCATATAGTTCGTGGGCGGCTAAGCATAAATTAATGAAGCCTCAAATGAATTAGTTGCCTCAACTGAATCTTAAAAATAAATTGCGTACTACAGACATTTACTGTATCTTTAGTGAGGAATAATGTTTCATTATGCTATCTAAAACTGGGAGGCTAAATTTACAACTTTTTGATGTTTCCGAGTCGATAGGCTATCTCAGAATGAAATTTTATTCATTGCCGTGATTTTGTCTAAGAAACGTCCCGTAAAACGTCTAAAAACATCACGTAAAATATCAATTCCACCGAAAATGACCCCTCTTTTGATATTCTGTAACTACCGTTGGACGAAAACTCACGGAAAAAAAAAAACACACACACATCAGTGACCTTACTTCTCAGAAAATACGAAAGTATGTAGTTTTGCGGATCGGGTTTTGAAACCTCTGCTTTAGATTTTTTATACGGTGAATTTGGGGGGTTTCCTCTTTTTTTAAAATCATGCAATATTTTCAGGATCATAACTTGTGACAATTACTTTTAAACACTGATAATACATATTCAGAATCAAGATGAAAAGCTGATTTTAATGTATATTTTACTATCATAATCTAATATTTAAAAATTTAAGTTGCTATTGGCGCAGGTTGATCTTTGCATGTAGATCATTACCGCTATCTGTTTGATTAGAATTAATGTTTCTTCATGATTCTAGGCAAACTTAAGCTATTGTTGTTTTGAGCGAGCTGATTGGACTGGAGCACTCTTAGACTCCGCTAATCTAGCTGGTGTCAAAATGCAGCGTTGCATTCGGGAAGGAGCTTCGCTGAAGAGAGCCAATTTCGTTGATCCATTATCAAGCAAGCCTCTCCGGCCGCATCTTGAAGGTAAGCAAAATTCATTGAAGGCAAGTGCGCTTTTTATTATTGCCCTCTGTATTGGCTAATTTGAGGCATTCAGTTGCCAAATCCAAATGATCTAACACATATAGCAAACAATGGAGGAAAACAAAGAAGAAAGTATATTGCTGGTTTAAATTAGGAAGTTCAAATTGGCTGAAAAGCTTATAACTTGTTTTCAGTGATCACTTAGTTTGCTTAATCTTGGAGTATAGTTTTAAGCGTATTTCTGTTTGGATAGACTTCTAGGAAACTAATTGGTTGGCAATTCAGCTCCCACAACGTTTTTGTCAATTTGCAGTGTTATTACTTATTTTTCAAGAAATTTTGATTTCAATCTGGGACTTGAACTTAAGAAGTGAGGTTAAATTGTTTGGCTTCAGGAGAAGTGAGGCTGAATTGTTTCGCTTCTGAGCTGCTCACAAATAAAGAAAATTTCAACATTAAATAAACTTAAATATCTTGAACGTAAATTAGGAAAAAACTGACATTTGTAACTGATTAAATTCATATAAATTTGGTGTAAATTTATGATCCCAGATAAATGAAAAATACATCTCAGTATATAACATGAATATGATAGACACAAAAATTTTGAATATTTATAAGATATATATATAAAAGGGATGAAATTTGAAACCATTTGTTTTGGGTAAGATTGCCGATTTTCTGGGCTTTTTTTCAAACTGGAATGGTATAAAAGGAATGCAACAGTCTTAAATTTGCGTCCTCTAGCGAAGATTGTAAGTCAAAAATAAGAAGAGTATTTTCCATTTAAATGAGAATGCATTAAACTAGACTGTTTGGAAATGGTTTACTAGGGGCTGTTTGAAATCTCGCAGATTAAAGCAAAACGCTTTAATTAGCTTCTGTGGAACCTAGGGTTTGAAACTTATTTCGTGTTTTGATCCTGTTAGCCAACTTAAAAGTTCTTGCAACAAACCAGTTTTCTCCATTAAGGGCTAGGCACAAGTAGCTGATTTCAGGAACCGATTTCAGTATCAGTGGACAAACGATAGTGGTAAGAAAAATTTGTTGAAAGAAAAATTTATTGCGCAAAATTTTCAAAACAAAAAATCATGGATAGAAATAGTAAACTGTGAGTTTATTAATAGTTTCTTGATTGATCTCAGCTTAGTTCTCAGCTCAGTAGTGGGGTCTTTCACCACCGAAATCTCTGGCTGACTATTTATTTGTATCCCATTATTTTGTGTGATGATCATGATGAAAATCAGCGCTGATTTTGTGAATAAGCACCGAAAACTAGAAAATTTTTCAAGCTCAAATAACGCCGATTTCTTTTAAAATCGGCGCTGATTTGGAAATCAGTTTCCGAAATCAGCTACGTGTGCCCTGCCCTTTAGTGTAAATTAAGTTGATCGCTTATTGATCTAGAAACATTTATGTTTTAAAGATGGCGCAGATTATGGTTTAGCCATGCCAAACTAAAGAGCCATATTAATACCTATAACTGTCGATAATTCAAAATTAACTCAGAGCGAAAATTACTATGAATGAATAAATGTAACCCGTAACGAACAGAAATTAAAATGAAAGATTATCGAACTTAAACGAATGGACATTACTACAACTTAAAATCCTTTAAAGGCTCAAGTGAATTGTGTGCTATACTTAAAAACAAATATACTTTAAACAGTTTTTATTTTATGATTATAGCGCTGAAAAACCAAAAAATGCTCAAACTTCCAGGAATGTTTCTTTCACAAATTATTATGTTTTAAACAATAAATCGAGTTTTTCTATAAGTTTGATATGCGGCAAATTTTCATTAATACTTTCTTCTTTGAAATACACTTATTTCAAATGTATAAAAAACTAATTGTTTGATAATTTACTGGTTTAGCAATTCAAATTATTGCTTCAACAAACTAAATAGATTGCTTCACGAATTATGTCATAACCATCGCTTCATGAAAGCAAGCATTGACAATTTTGTTTTAAAAGTTCTGTTTATGCATCAATTTCCTATACTTTCGAATCAACTAGAATCAAAAGGAAAGAATTGCTAAGAAATAGTGCTCTCCTGAAATGGTCAAATCTAAATTTTAAGTCGGAAATGTATTCATTCTAAGAAATATGGTTTTTTCTATGACCTTGGTCAGTATTGTAATTTTTTCCCTTTTTCATTGACGTTTTGACCACTAAAAAACATACTATTCGAAATACTGACGGAGATTCTGATCCACTGTAGAAGCGACTGCCGGAAATAGTAGTGACTCAGATGAATTTTACTTACAGATACAGGAGCAAATAGAAGGGTCCCAGACATAAATTTGTGTTTCTATTAGGAGATTTTAACGCCCAGACTTGTGGAAATAGGGAGAGTTGGTATCCTAGCCTAGATAAATTTGGTGTAGGAAATGAAAACAGTAATGGTTACAGACTGTTGCAGTTTTGTAGGTATAACAATCTAGGAACAGCTCAATCAAGGAACAGTTGAATGCTAAACTGAAGACTAGACATATACATTAAAGTGATTAGTGCTATGTACTAGGATAACATTGATGCGTTTAAGGTAGAAAATGAGGTTAGGGATTGGTTTCATATTAAACCAGGAGTTAAGAAGGGATGCGTTCCATCCCCATTTATATGTATCGTTTTGATGGATTTTGTCTTAAGGAATACAGGAAAGGCAATGGGAGAACGCAGAATCAAATGAAAAGTAAAACTCTCCTGGACTTAGGTTAAGCTGATGATTTATGCATCCAAGATGAAAACGTTAGCATTGTGAATGGATTTTTAGAGGTTTTGTGAGTTCTGGGTGCTAGAATAAGTTTGAAAGTTAACTTTAAGAAGACGAAGTCGCTAAGGCTAGGAATAAGTTAAGATGAAAAGGTGATGTTGGGTAACGAGAAGATCAATCAAGTGGACAGCTTCACTTACCTAGGTAGTATCAAACAGTTCGTGGTAACGAACTGTAAGTACGGAGTGACCCGGCTCAATGGTAACTGAAACTCTAAAAAACGGAATTCTGGTATCAATAGATACATCAAAAGAATCAGATTTTAATTCTGATTTCAAATATATAAGTTTTATCAAGTTTAATCTTACCCATCAAAAGTAAAGTGCCTGAGAAAATTTGGCTGATTGTCGAGAAAAGGGGAAAAGACCCCTAAAAGTTATAGAAACTTAATGAAAATCACACCATCATATTCAGTGCATCAGAGAACCCTACTGTAGAGGTTTCAAACTCCTATCTGCAAAAATGTGGAATTTTGCATTTTTTGCCAGAAGAAAGATCAAGGGGGCGTGTTTATTTGTTTGTTTGTTGTTTTTTTTCCTAGGGGTGATCGTATCGACCCAGTGATCCTAGAACATTGTAGGAGGGCTCATTGGAACGGAAATCAAAAGTTATAGTACCCTTTTAATGTGACCAAAAAAAATGGAGGGCAACTAGGCCCCCTCCCACGCTGATTTTTTCCCAAAGTCACCCGGTAAAAATTTTAAGATTGCCATTTTGTTCAACGTAGTCGAAAAATCTAATAATTGTGTCTTTGAGGATGAGTTAATCCCCCAAAGTCCCCGGGGGAAGGGCTGCAAGTTATGAACTTTGCCCATTGCTTACATGTTGTATTGGTTATTGGAAAGTATACAGACATTTTCAGGAAAAATTTTTTGCTGGTAGGGGGGGGGGGCTGAAAGAGGGGGTTAATAGGGAGAATCTTTACGTGGAGGATGTCTATTTGGGGGAAGGTACATTTCTATGCAGGGGAAGCCGGATTTCCAAGCATTATTTAAAATACGATCAGAAATTAAATTTTAAAAAATAAGTTTTTTAAACTGAAAGTAAGAAACAATATTAGAACTTAAAATGAACAGAAATTATTACGCATATGAGGGGGGTCTCCCCCAAGTCAATATCTCGCTCTTTACGCTAAAGTTTTGTTTAGTGCTTTCAAAAGAGCTATCTATTCTAATTAACGGCCTTTTGTGATTAAGCGGTCATTTTTAAAGAATTGGAACAAAATTTGAACTTTAGCTTAAAGAGCAAGGTATTGACTAGAAAGCGAACCTCCTAATATACGTATAAAAAAATATATGAATATAGAAGTTCGTTACGTAAGTTAATTCGTAAGTTACGTATAATTTATTACTAATAAAAACGTTCGTAAATAAAATTCAACAAGTTTCGAGAAAGACATTTAACCAAATAAAAGTAAAATTAATATGCAAATTTCGTTTTAATTATTCATGCACTGTGAGCCAAAATCAAAACCTGCATTAATTAAAAAACGTTCACAAATTAAATAAAAAAAAAAAAAGTTTTTTAAACTGAAAGTAAGGAGCGACATTAAAACTTAAAACGAACAGAAATTGTTCCGTATATGAAAGGGGCTTTCCCCTCCTCAACGCCTCGCTCTTTACGCTAAATTTTGACTCTGTCTCAAAACTTTATTTTTTAAAACAATAAAAAACTTTAGCGTAAAGAGCGAGGCGTTGAGGAGGGGAAAGCCCCTTCCATATACGGAACAATTTCTGTTCGGTTTAAGTTTTAATGTCGCTCCTTACTTTCAGTTTAAAAAACTTGTTTTTTTTATTTAATTATTAGTAAAGACGGTGGGTGCTGTGAAGATATTAAAAGCAGAATAACCAAGGCCCAGGGTTGGAAGAATGGGAAGATAAGTCTGCAAAACAAGATTGAGTATTGGAAGCTACAGTGATGACAGTTGTCAATTATAGTTCTGAAGCGTGGGTGCTCTGAAAAACAGAGGAAGATTTGTTAGATTTTATCCAAAGAAATTGACTACGGATTGTTTTGGATACCTGACTGACTGACCGTATCTCAAACAGTAGGCTGTACGATTAGTGTGGTTCAATCCCGCTCTGTAGGACTATAATGAGAGAAAGGTTGAAATGGCTAGGGCAAGTTCTGCGGATTAAGGATGACAGATTGCTGTCGGCAAATCGTCTGGGGCCAAACAGAAAGCAGGTCGTCTCCAGTTGGGGTGGGAGGATGTCGTAAGGAAAGATTTAAGGGAAATATGTACTTCCTGGGAAGGTTTAAAGAGGGTTGCCTTGAATAGATTGGAATGGAGGAGGAGCATGCTTAGTTGTGTTGGCCTCAGGCGGCTTGGTGCTGCAGTTATTCGTTAGTAGTAGTAGTAGTGTTATTTGAAATACTATTTGTCTTCATGACAGCACATATGAGCCTCTAACCTTTATGAGGGTTTAAGAGGGTGGTGTTCCCTTCATTTTCGTGGTAATTCTAATTTGTCAACATTTAGTAGAACTGTGATTCTCTTTTTCGCTACTGTTGTTGATGTTATGACAAATAAAAACCCAGCTCTTCGAAATACAAACCGTCTCAGTGGCAAATGGGGCAGAAGGGGCAAATGACTCCTAACCTTTAGAAGGTTGAAAGGGACGTTAGCCCCATTCTCGTTTGTAGTAATTTATCTTCGTTTCATATTTAACTTGATTATTCGTTTGAATCTCTCTTCATTTTAGTTTTCATTCACACATTTTTTGGGCTCTAGGCGTTTAACAACCCCCCCCACCCCAGAAACCCCCCTCTCCCTGCAGAAAATACCCCCCCCCCCTCCCGGAAAATACCCCCCGTGGAAAATAAAACTTTCCAAAATTGACATTTTATTTGAGTTAATTTTTTAATTTCCATAGGGGGAAGGAATTTTGGCACTTGTTTATTATGCGCCACTCCCTTAAGTCTAAGGTGTTTAAAATTCGACAACACACCATTTTTTTTGTCAGTTTTTTAGTTACCTTAGTAATAAATTTGGTATATATATTTTCATATTAGGGGGGGGGGGGTAAAGTGTAGCAGGTCTGCATGCAAAATGTGTCTTGTAATACTATTCTGCATATTAGATAGATAGATAGATAAGTGTATTTTAAAGCCAAATATACGAGCATGAACACAGTAAAATAACATAAATGAAAGACACAAATAACATAAACTTTGGTGAGTGATCATCATAAAACACTTAAATGAAACACTACATTAACTTAATAATAGTACTTAATACTTGTAAAAACGGTCATTGAAAAAAAAACACTTAAAACTTGGAAAAAATAATTAAATGAAACATTACATTCACTTTATAGGCCTACTATTTTTTTTTTTTTTTTTTTTACAGAATTTCCAGATACCTTGCTATTCTTCTGTAATTTTTTAGTGGACATAAGCCTAGAAAGCATTGTTTTCTGACTTCAAACTGTCCAAATGCCCCCCCCCCTATGTGCAAGTATATAGCCCAAATTATATATTTCCCATGTATTCTGTCCCTTGTCTTTGTCTTGTCTCGCGCTAAGCTGAAAAAAAAAACTAACGAAGAAACCGGTTTGTTATCAAAATTTACACAGCGTAAGCTTGAGTGAGTGGCCCATAATGCACAAGTACCAAAACTCCTTCCCCCTACGGAAATTAAAAAATAAAACTCAAATAAAGTTCTCAAATTTAGAAAGCATTACATTCCACGGGGGGTATTTTTCTCGGGAGTGGGGGGGGGGGATTTTCCGGAGGGGTAATTTCCGGGGGGGGGCAAACACTGGCCATCCATTTTTTAATGTCCGTTATTTTAAGTTTGACAGACTTGATTGTTCATTTTAAATTTCGTTCGTCCTAAGTTTAACTAATACATTCGTAGTATTTTTATTTGTTCGTTTTGAGTTTGACTTGCCATTTGACTTCATTTCTGATCGTTTTGGGGTTTAATTTTACTCCTTACTTTTATTGAACTTTGTTAGTAGCTTTTTTTAAGCTAGTTAGTAATAATAATTTTTTAATTAAGAATTAATTAATTAATTAAAGTAAGTAATGGATTTTTTTTTTTTTTTTTAGCAGTGTTTGCACTTTAAAACCTTTAGGAGATTGAAAGGGGTGGCAGACCTATTTTTATTTGTAGTAACTTATATTAGTTTCATGGTTCAATTGATTATTCATTTTAATCTCTGTTCGTTTTAGCTTTCATTTATTCATTAATAGTAATATGTCCGTTATTTTCAACTTTGACTGACTTGCTTATTCTTTTTAATTTCCATTCGTTTTGAGTTTACTTCATTCTTTCGGAGTACTTTGTGTTTATTTTGAGTGTGTTTGTTCGTTTCAGGGTTTAATTTCACTCTTTAAATTAATTATAACCCAAATAAGGAGAGAGAACTTGCCCCCAAGATTTTGTCTCCCCCCCTTAGATTTTGCTGTTTATGGTATTTTCATTGAAAAAATGTTTTTTTTTGGTATTGTAATTGAAGAAATTCAAAAAAACAACATTTGCCTCCCCTTCTCTAGATTTGCAAAAATACATTTGTCCTAAAACAAGTTTTACCACCCCTTAATTTCCATGAATTGACGCCACTGGATCATGCTTGTGATCCGACAAAATGGAAGAGGCATTTGATCAACCCTTAGGCAATTTAAGAGTAGGTGAAAGATCCAAAAAAGTATGGAAGAGTTCCGTTTATTAATACCACAACAAATGTGTACTTGAACGATGGTGATGTGTTTGGTGACCATCCTGCTCCAAGAAACAATTGCCAAAAATCAAAATAATGTTCAGTTAAATGTACCAGGGCGAGCTAGAGGTTGATCGATACGTGTAGAAATTAAACAAATAGAATCGAAATAATATACACTACAAACAAGACAATATATTCTTTCAAAGATTTTAGCTTTGGATGTGTTGCTGGTTCATTTTTAATTTTTTGTTTATATCAAATTATTGTATATATACTTAAAAAACCAAGTTGACTATGAAAACAACGAAAAGGAAAAAGTAAATATATGTATTTGAAAGGATTGT